>NC_059209.1:4758722-4781222 GCF_020615455.1 Coregonus clupeaformis
TGTTATGGTTAGTTTACTGACTGCTCACTGCCGTATTCTATAAATGTCACCCTAAAGTGTTAGTCACTATGAGTGACATCAGGGTCAGGGTTTAGAACTCACCTGTCCAGGAGTCTCATCCGCTTTGAACTGGTCACAGGTCAGTACTAAAGGAAACACAAAACACTACCATCACACCTGGATAGACACAACACAACACAACAAAATCACACCTACACAACAACACAAAACAACACAGCACAACAAGACACATTAACTAACAACCATCACACCTGCAGCTTATCTGCACAACAACACAACACCACAACACCACACCACAACACAACACCACAACACCACAAACCACAACACTACATACCACAACACACTACAACACACCACAACACCACAACACCACAACACCACAACACACCACAACAACACAACACATACAAATGAAAACTGTGACATCCTTATCATGCTCCTAGTAGATCCAGGTTGTTGCCATGGGTAACCATGTTTACCATCAGATACCAACTAACTAAGATAACAGTGAAGACATGAGACAGAGAGGAAGTCGAGGAGGAGATTAAAACACCCAGAAACCCACAGCACACTAGTGCTGAAATGTTACCATGGTAACCGTCCTAGCACGCATCCCAAACAACACCCTACTATATAGCGCTCTATAGGCCCTGGTCTAATGTAGTGCACTATATAGGGAATAGGGTGCCATTCAGGCCACAGCACTAGAAAGAGGAAGCTGCCAGTGGAATAACGGTATCTACTGTAATATAAGCACCACACTCAGATCAGTTTACATAGTCCCTTACTGATCATCATTATCCAGGCTTACACAGTAAAACTGAACCTAGACCTGTCCTTATGGGGCGGTTTGCAGTACCACAGCAGTAACCTCTGTTTGGGGAAGTAGCATTGGGATCAGTGAGGGTAGTGACTTCTCTAACAGTCTAGATCAGGGGTGTCAAACTCATTTTGCCAAGCGGGCCGCATTCGGTCTTCAACGAAGTCCGGAGGGCTGCACTTAAATGTAAGAATTGAATTTGGATGACAGTTAAACAACTGGACAGATTAGAAATAACATACATGTTGCCAGGTCGCAGTTGTAAATGAGAACCTGTTCTCAACTGGCTTACCTGGTTAAATAAAGGTGAAATAAAATAAAATAAAAGGTCCATTATCATTTCTACACTGTTATGGTTTAATTGGAATCATTTCAATGTTGATTGAGATTGTTTAATGGGTCGTATGTTTGACTCCCCTGGTCTAGACAGTCTTGTGGTCCTGTGTGGCTCAGTTGATAGAGCATTGCCAAGGGTTGTGGGTTCGATTTGCGCTGGGGCCACGCTTATGAAAATGTATCCACTCCCTTGCTGTAAGTCTCTTTTGAATAAAAAGCCTGCTAGATGGCATATGTTATGTTATGTTAGATATAGACGTAACATAAGACTGTTAAAATAGGAACCCTGTTCTTGTTCCTCTTCTAAGACAGACAAAGTTATCGTATCTTTAGTGTACCATATCGTGAAAGCAGTGCATCATGGTACCAGATTCTGCCCTCACCTGGAGCACCTAACCTGTTTGTTGCCATAGTTACTGTGTCCAGGGTGGCAGAGACAACTGTAGATTCCTTCCTGGTTCTCACAGGTCCCGTCACTCCACAGATACCAGCGGTTACATTACACTCATCTATGTCTGAGGGAGAGAGAGGGGGAGGGGAGAGAGAGAGGGGAGGGGAGAGAGAGGGGGAGGGGAGACAGAGAGAGAGAGAGAGTGAGAGAGAGAGAGAGAGAGAGAGAGAGAGAGAGAGAGAGAGAGAGAGAGAGAGAGAGAGAGAGAGAGAGAGAGAGAGAGACAGAGAGAGAGAGAGAGAGAGAGAGAGAGAGAGAGAGAGAGAGAGAGACAGAGAGAGAGAGACAGAGAGAGAGAGAGAGAGAGAGAGAGAGAGAGAGAGAGAGAGAGAGAGAGAGAGAGAGAGAGAGAGAGAGAGAGAGAGAGGGAAGGGAAGGGAGACAGAGAGAGAGAGAGAGAGAGAGAGAGAGAGAGAGAGAGAGAGAGAGAGAGAGAGAGAGAGAGAGAACACAACCCAGTGAGAAGAAACAAAGAACATTCCAGAACAACAACCTTAGATGAGGGCTGTCAGCCATCCACAGAGTGTGTGTGCCATTGATTTAATGCAGTGGGTAAATCAGGGTTACGCAGAGTGTTTCTTGGTAGTCTTAAAGAAATCTACTTTGACACCAAAGTATACACCTCACACACATGGTTATGGGCTTAAAACAAGAAGACACCTCTTGATGGACTCACCTTCACAGTCTCCAGTGTAAGTTGTGTTAGTAGAGAATCTGAACCCAGGTAGACACTGGCAGTGGAAGCTCCCGATGGTGTTGAGGCAAGTGGTGTTGCTGCCACAAACCTGTGGTTTCTCCAGGCACTCATTGAGTTCTGAAGGGAGAAGGAAATATGGTGATAGAGCAGTGACTCCTAACCTCTCCTCCAGTGATTCCCTAATCTATCCTCCAGTGATTCCCTAACCTCTCCTCCAGTGATTCCCTAATCTATCCTCCAATGATTCCCTAACCTCTCCTCCAGTGATTCCCTAATCTATCCTCCAATGATTCCCCTAACCTCTCCTCCAGTGATTCCCTAATCTATCCTCCAATGATTCCCTAACCTCTCCTCCAGTGATTCCCTAATCTATCCTCCAATGATTCCCTAACCTCTCCTCCAGTGATTCCCTAATCTATCCTCCAATGATTCCCTAACCTCTCCTCCAGTGATTCCCTAATCTATCCTCCAATGATTCCCCTAACCTCTCCTCCAGTGATTCCCTAATCTATCCTCCAATGATTCCCTAACCTCTCCTCCAGTGATTCCCTAATCTATCCTCCAATGATTCCCTAACCTCTCCTCCAGTGATTCCCTAACCTCTCCTCCAATTATTCCCTAACCTCTCCTCCAGTGACTCTCTAACCTCTCCTCCAGTACCGCAAGACAGTCCACGTATTTTATGTATTCCAGAACTAACGCAGCTGATTTAAGAAATGAGAGGCTTGATGATTAGGTGACCATTTGAATCAGTGGTGCTAGTTCTGGAATACATAAAAGAAGAGGACTGTCTGGGGGTAGTAGAGAAGAGGACTGTCTGGGGGTAGTAGAGAAGAGGACTGTCTGGGGGTAGTAGAGAAGAGGACTGTCTGGGGGTAGTAGAGAAGAGGACCGCCTGGGGGTAGTAGAGAAGAGGACTGTCTGGGGTAGTAGAGAAGAGGACTGTCTGGGGGTAGTAGAGAAGAGGACTGTCTGGGGGTAGTAGAGAAGAGGACTGTCTGGGGGTAGTAGAGAAGAGGACTGTCTGGGGGTAGTAGAGAAGAGGACTGTCTGGGGGTAGTAGAGAAGAGGACTGTCTGGGGGTAGTAGAGAAGAGGACTGTCTGGGGGTAGTAGAGAAGAGGGTGGGGAATCACTGCTCTACAAACTCTCAATATGGCACAGAACAGAGAAGATATTGCAAAAGTAATGTTTTGTTCCCTTGACATGTAACATACACACACACACACGCACACACTAACACACAGACAGACACACACACACACACACACACACACACACACACACACACACACACACACAGACAGACAAACGCTATACCGAGACCCTAGCCTCACACACGACTGTTGCTGTTTCTTCCACATGAATACATGAATACATATAATCACATTGACACAACTGACATAGAATAATATCATTATACACCCCCTCCCCACCCACACTAAAGGTGATGATCATTAACATGCTCTACAAGCTATCAATACTGCACAGATAAGAGGACTCTGCCAAAGTAATGGTTCGTTCCCTCGACATGTAACATTCACATACAGACACGCACACACACACATTTGAATACTCACCCTTACACTCCCCAGTTAGAGCAGTAAAGTTGACAGTCGTTGTGGATTTGAACCCAGGTAGACACTGACAGTAGAAGCTTCCGATTGTGTTGTAACATGTGGCATTACTTCCACAGGGTGGGGCACTGTCCCCCTCTGTACACTCATCTGTATCAACACATTTGTGTCTCTGATTGGCTATGAGGCCCAGGCTGCAATCTATGGCCTCTAGGTTCCCCAGTAGAGTGAAATGAAGACCTGTGAGGAGAGAGGGAGGAGAGGGGAAGAGGAGGGAGGGAGGGAGAGAGAGAGAGAGAGAGAGAGAGAGAGAGAGAGAGAGAGAGAGAGAGAGAGAGAGAGAGAGAGAGAGAGAGAGAGAGAGAGAGAGAGAGAGAGAGACACAGAGAGAGAGACACAGAGAGAGAGACACAGAGAGAGAGACACAGAGAGAGAGAGAGAGAGTTATTCAACCAGACAACCACTTTAAGCTTAGGTTATTTTAAGACAATGTGTACATCCCAGATGACACCATATTCCCTATATAGTGCACCATTAGTGTAAAGTAGTGCACTAAAGGGAACAGGGTGCTACATGTCAGTTTGTGATGGCTGTGCGATATAGGTCATTTGGGAGCTCAGTATTATTTTGAGTTAAAGAATAATATTGGAATTCTGCTCTATGTTAATTCATTTACATACTATGCTGATGAATTTATGAATACAATTCCATTAATTTTTAGGGTAATATTCTGATATACTGTATTTTACAGAGATAATATCACCTCTGGTTAATAAAGTATTCACCCCCTTTGATTTCGTGACATTTTATTGTGCTACAAAGTGGGATTAAAATGGATGTAATTGTATTTTTTTTCCAACAATCTACACAATATGCTCATATCAAAGTGGAAGGAAATGTATATGTTTTTTAAAAGATTAAAGAAAAAATATATACTAAGTATTCACCCCCCTGAGTCAATACATGTTGGAAACACATTTGGCAGCGATTACAGCTGTGAGTCTTCTTGGGTAAATCTCTAATAGTTTTTTTTTGCAGTAGTACTTTAGCACCTTGTTGCATACAGGATGTATGTTTTGAATAAAGGGGACTTCCAATAGCTCAATGTAATGCAATGGAATTGGAGTCATGATAATGATTAGCTTGCAGGGGGCTGTGTTATTATTATTATTATCAGTAGTAGTAGTAGTAGTAGTAGTAGTAGTAGTAGTAGTAGTAGTAGTAGTAGTAGTAGTAGTAGTAGTAGTAGTAGTAGTAGTAGTAGTAGTAGTAGTAGTAGTAATAGTAATAGTAATAGTAGTAGTAATAGTAATAGTAGTAGTAGTAGTAGTAGTAGTAGTAGTAGTAGTAGTAGTAGTAGTTAACCTGGATTCAGAGGTAGAAGTAACATAGTAAATGTAAATCCTGGACACTCTATTTAGTATGATATGTTACGTTTCGTAAAGGTATGTATTAATTTGTGAATCTCCATCATCAATTTTGTATGATATGTTACATAACACAATTTGTATGATATTTCATGAATTGCTATTTGTACAATATGTTAGTGTCTCGGATTTAGTTACTATGTTATGCATAGTCTATGAGACCAGGCTGTATTAGTATTATTATTGTCATGATGATGATGATGATGATGATGATGATGGTGATGATGATGATGATGATGATGGTAGTAGTGATGATGATGATGATGATGATGATGATGATGATGATGATGATGATTAATATTATTAGTATTAGTGAGGCTGGTGTGATGATATCGGCGGAGGTCATGTATTATTTCTGATGTCACACTGTCATTTATTCACAACAAGAGGGAGCCTATCAACATCTGGGATTTAAAATTCTACTGATCTCAATGTTGTTCCCAATCTAAAGATATTATAGCTAGGTTACTAAACTGAAGTATAGGAGAGAAGACAGAGATATTATAGCTAGGTTACTAAACTGAAGTATAGGAGAGAAGACAGAGATATTATAGCTAGGTTACTAAACTGAAGTATAGGAGAGAAGACAGAGATATTATAGCTAGGTTACTAAACTGAAGTATAGGAGAGAAGACAGAGATATTATAGCTAGGTTACTAAACTGAAGTATAGAGAGAAGACAGAGATATTATGGCTAGGTTACTAAACTGAAGTATAGGAGAGAAGACAGAGATATTATAGCTAGGTTACTAAACTGAAGTATAGGAGAAAAGACAGAGATATTATAGCTAGGTTACTAAACGTAAAGGGGAATATCACTCAAAATATATATTTTGGTATTTGTTTCATTTTGTTTTACATGTCTGCAGCCAAGTTGTCAAGATATTGACTTTTAAGAAGAAAAGTGTCTCCAGCCACATCATCTCAATAATGCATGCATATCATTAAACACAGAATTAGTCCATACAACTTATTATGTGATTTTTTAAAGCACATTTTTACTCCCGAACTTCTGTAGGCTTGACATAAGAAAGGTGTTTAATACTTATTGCCTCAAGACGTTTCAGATTTTCATTTCTTAAATTTTTTTATGTTCTACAAACAAAATTCCACTTTGACATTTTGGGGTATTGTGTGTAGATCAGTGACACAAAATCTAAATTTAATCCATTTTTAATTCAGGCTGTAACACAACAAAAAGTGGAAAAATTCAAGGGGTGTGAATACTTTCTGAAGGCACTGTATGTCTTTACAAAAAGCTGTATTGGAAACTTCGTTTCCTGTGGTTAGTGTGTGAGTGTTGTGTGTGTGTGTGTGTGTGTGTGTGTGTGTGTGTGCGTGTGTGTGTGCTTGCGTATGTGTGTGAGGGTGAGATCATGACTGAAAGATTTCGGTTAGACATCAGGCCTCACACACACTGAGGATCTTTATGATAACACACAAACACACACTCACACTCACACTCACACACACTCACACACTCACACACTCACACACTCACACATACACATACACACACACACACACACACACACACACACACACACACACACACACACACACACACACACACACACACACACACACACACACACACACACACACACACACACACCTCCCGAGACGTGGATGTAGATTAAGGCAGCCCCCCTCACCTCTCTGATTCAGAGGGGTTGAGATAAACACCGAAGACACATTTCAGTTGAATGCATTCAGTTCTGCAACTGACTACACTCATAGAAAAAAAAGGTGCTATCTAGAACAAAAAAGGGTTCTTCAACTGTCCCCATAGGAAAACCCTTTGAAGAACTCTCTCCCTCTCACCCCCTTCTCTCTCTCTCTCTCTCTCTCTCTCTCTCTCTCTCTCTCTCTCTCTCTCTCTCTCCTCTCTCTCTCTCCCCCACCCTCCTCTCTCTCTCTCTCTCTCTCTCTCTGTGTGTTCAGTCTCTAGGCTAAGAAGTAGAGAGGAGAAGTAGAGAAATCTGTACTCATATCAGACCTGTGTTCAAATACTATTTTAAATACTTCAGGTCCTTTCATTTCTTGCCTGTCTGAAGTGCCATATGGGCAGGGTTTGTACTTTAGCCACTATTCTATTGGTTAAATTATGCTAGGCAAGCTCAATCAAGCCCAGATTAACTATTTGCAATGATATAGAGTAGTATCTGAATCCAGGTCTGACTCATTGAGGGACTCTCCAGATAGCCAACTAGTGTCAGCGCTGCCACTGTGTTGCTTCTTGGAAACAGTGACATTCTGACAACAATAAATAACAGAACATGCCCTGAACATAGCATTACATAAGTACCTGAACGAACCTTAAGTACAGTAACACATAACGTAACATATACTAACTTATAGCATAACATAACATAGTAGCTAACGTATAGTAAGATATTATCGTAACTTAACTGAAAGGCCCAGTGCCTCAAAAATGAGATTTCCCTTTGTTTCATATCTACAATGAGTATACAAAACATTAAGAACACCTGTTCTTTCCATGACATAGACTGACCACGTGAATCCAGGTGAAAGCTATGATCCCTTATTGATGTCACTTGTTAAATCCACTTCAATCAGTGTAGATGAAGGGGAGGAGACAGGTTAAAGCAGGATTTTCAAGCCTTGAGACAATTGAGACATGGATTGTGTATGTGTGCCATTCAGAGGGTGAATTGTAGTGGTGGAAAGGGTACCCAATTGTCATACTTGAGTAAAAGTAAAAATACCTTAATAGGTAAAATTGAAAGTCACCCAGTAAAATACTACTTGAGTAACAGTCTAAATATACTTAAGTTTAAAAATAAAATGTAATTGCTAAAATATACTTAAAGTAAGTATGAAAAGTAAAAGTATAAATATTTTCTAATTCCTTATATTAAGTAAACCAGACGGCACGATAAAACAAAAATTACGGATAGCCAGCCTATTTTAAAAAAACGTTTTGACCATTTTGATAGAAAACAATAATAATTTGATATTGAGATAGAAACCTTAGACAAAAGTCATTATGACATAAAACAACATACCAAAGCACAACATAACACATGCTGACCTCTCAGAACTGCCAAACTGTCTATACACACTAAAACTGTATATACACACTAAAACTGTCTGTATATACTAAAACTGTCTATACACACTAAAAACTGTCTATACACACTAAAACTGTCTATAACACTAAAACTGTCTACACACACTAAAACTGTCTATACACACTAAAACTGTCTATACACACTAAAACTGTCTATACACACTAAAACTGTCTATACACACTAAAACTGTCTACACACACTAAAACTGTCTATACACACTAAAACTGTCTATACACACTAAAACTGTCTATACACACTAAAACTGTCTATAACACTAAAACTGCAAAGTTGTCATCAAGGCAAAGGGTGGCTACTTTGAAGAATCTCAAATATAAAATATATTTTGATTTGTTTGACACTTTTTTGGTTACTACATGATTGCATATGTGTTATTTCATAGTTTTGATGTCTTCACTATTATTCTACAATGTAGAAAATAGTAAAAATAAAGAAAAACCCTTGAATGAGTATGTGTGTCCAAACTTTTGACTGGTACTGTAGGGTGGTAACATTCCTTGGTTGTTACATGGTTGGTAAAGGGTTGGAATATTCTGTAGCCATTCAACTATAACTGACAAGGAATTATGAAATACCATATAATATACCACAATATCTCTATTTGTCACTCTCTTACACACACACACACACACACACACACACACACACACACACAAACACACACACACACACACAAACACACAACTAGTCATGGTTAGACTCACCCAGAATAAGTAGAACAGTTCTGGACTCCATCTCAAAGACAGACTGATATTATGTCCACACCAGACAACTAGTAGGATCCAAATAAAACTAGTCCTGTCCGAACAATCAGTCTGAGATTAAATCTGTTTTACAGTTGAATTCAGATTGAAGAAAATCCCAGGTTAAGACTGTTTTTATTCCGTATGATTCGTGGTGATAGAATGAACAGAATAATAAATATATATATATATATATTTCCTCTCTTTTGGCGAGACAAGTCTCTCGCAGTGTGAGCCACAAGGGGTTAGAAAAACAACTACTTTGCTCTCTGCTCTCTCTTTCTCTTCCTGTTGGAGCCCGCCCCTTTCTCTCTGTTTCACACTTCCCCTCTCTCACTTTTTCACCTTCTCTCTCTCTCTCTTTCCTCCCTCTCTCTCTCCTTCCTCTCTCTCTCTTTATCTCACTCTTTCTCTCCCTCTTTCTTTTCTCTCTCCCTCTCTCCTTCCCTCTCTCTTTCTCTCCACATCTTCTGTTAGTGTATCCTTTTCCCTTCGTTTACCCCTTGTCTCGGTCTAGTTCCCCCTCTTATTCTTGACATGGAAATTAGGTTCTCATTCACTGCTCAGTTCTCTCTCTCTCTCTCTCTCTCTCTCTCTCTCTCTCACTCTCTCTCTCTCAAGGTTGACTTCTCTGAATAGCTTCTTCTGAAACCAAGCCCAGTGGAACATAGAGCTGAGAGAGAAAGAGGAGAGGGAAAGAAGAAGTGAGCGAGAGAGAGAGAGAGCTTAGGTTTTTTTAAGACAATGTGTATATCCCAAATGACACCATATTCCCTATGTAGTGCACCAATAGTGTAAAGTAGTGCACTAAAGGGAATAGGGTGCCATTTGGGAAGCATGCAACATATCAATATGTGATGGCTATGGGATATAGGCCTACTAGTAATACCAAGCCTGTTATTGGTCCAGCATGTATTCTTTCTGATGTCACAGTGTAACGTGTTTGTCACGATCGTCTGAGGAAGCGGACCAATGCGCAGCGTTGCAAGTGAACATGACTTTAATTAGTACAAGCACGAAAATACAAAACAAAAGACGACTCGTGAAGTCCAAAGTACAACGACTGAAACACGGAACATGGAACACTGGAACAAAAACCCACAAACACAAGGTGAAAAACACACAGAATATATATGGCTCCCAATCAGAGATAACGAGCCGACAGCTGACACTCGTTACCTCCGATTGGGAGTCATTGACCAATCACCACTAAACACAAACAAAATGAAACTCACCCATCCCCAACACCACCAAATGAAATACACCCTGGCTCTAACACACACAGTCCCGGAGCCAGAGTGTGACAGTACCCCCTTAAGGCGGCGGACTCGACCAGCGCCTCAACTAGGGCTAACCAAGGGGAGGGCTGGGTGGGCATACCTCTTCGGCGGTGGTTCAGGCTCTGGTCGTGATCCCCACTCCACCCTAGTCACTACCCGCTTTTGTAGCCTCCTCCACCTGACCACCCTCCAAATTAACCCCACCGGATTAAGGGGCAGCACCGGACTGAATGGCGGATCCTGGCTGGCTGGCTCTGGCGGACCTGGCTGGCGGGCGGATCCCGCTGGACGGCTCTGGCGGATCCCGGCTGGACGGCTCTGGCGGATCCCGGCTGGGACGGCTCTGGCGGATCCCGGCTGGGCGGCTCTGGCGGATCCCGGCTGGGCGGCTCTGGCGGATCCCGCTGGACGGCTCTGGCGGATCCCGGCTGGACGGCTCTGGCCCGGATCCCGGCTGGACGGCTCTGGCGGATCCCGCTGGGACGGCTCTGGCGGATCCCGGCTGGGACGGCTCTGGCGGATCCCGGCTGGACGGCTCTGGCGGTGCTGGACGGCTCTGGCGGATCTCGCTGGACGGCTCTGGCGGATCCCGGTGGACGGCTCTGGCGGATCCCCGCTGGACGGCTCTGGCGGATCCCCGCTGGACGGCTCTGGCGGATCCCGGCTGGACGGCTCTGGCGGATCCGGCTGACAGCTCTGGGGATCCCGCTGGACGGTCTGGCGGATCCCGGCTGGGCGGCTCTGGCGGATCCCGGCTGGGCGGCTCTGGCGGATCCCGGCTGGGACGGCTCTGGCGGATCCGGCTGGACGGCTCTGGCGGATCCCGGCTGGACGGCTCTGGCGGATCACGGCTGGACGGCTCTGGCGGATCCTGGCTGGACGGCTCATGGCTGGCTGACGGATCTGGCTGCTCATGGCTGGCTGACGGATCTGGCTGCTCATGGCTGGCTGACGGATCTGGCTGCTCATGGCTGGCTGACGGATCTGGCTGCTCATGGCTGGCTGACGGATCTGGCTGCTCATGGCTGGCTGACGGATCTGGCTGCTCGCGGCTGGCTGACGGATCTGGCTGCTCATGGCTGGCTAACGGATCTGGCTGCTCATGGCTGGCTAACGGATCTGGCTGCTCATGGCCCGGCTGGACGGATCTGGCTGCTCATGGCTGGCTGACGGATCTGGCTGCTCGTGGCTGGCTTGACGGATCTGGCTGCTCATGGCTGGCTGACGGATCTGGCTGCTCATGGCTGGCTGACGGATCTGGCTGCTCATGGCTGGCTGACGGATCCGGCTGCTCACGGCTGGCTGACGGATCTGGCTGCTCATGGCTGGCTGACGGATCTGGCTGCTCATGGCTGGCTGACGGATCTGGCTGCTCATGGCTGGCTGACGGATCTGGCTGCTCCCGTCTGGCCGAAGGCTCTGGCTGATCCCGTCTGGCGGAAGGCTCTGGCTGATCCCGTCTGGCGGAAGGCTCTGGCTGATCCCGTCTGGCGGAAGGCTCTGGCTGATCCTGTCTGGCGGAAGGCTCTGGCTGATCCTGTCTGGCGGAAGGCTCTGGCTGATCCTGTCTGGCGGAAGGCTCTGGCTGATCCTGTCTGGCGGAAGGCTCTGGCTGATCCTGTCTGGCGGAAGGCTCTGGCTGATCCTGTCTGGCGGAAGGCTCTGGCTGATCCTGTCTGGCGGAAGGCTCTGGCTGATCCTGTCTGGCGGAAGGCTTCGGCTGCTCCTGTCTGGCGGAAGGCTCTAGCGGCTCCTGTCTGGCGGAAGGCTCTAGCGGCTCCGGTCTGGCGGACGGCTCTGAAGGCTCATGGCAGACGGGCGGCTTTGCAGGCTCAGTACAGACGGGCGGCTTTAGCGCCGTTGGGCAGACGGGCAGTTCAAGCGCCGTTGGGCAGACGGGCAGTTCAGGCGCCGTTGGGCAGACGGGCAGTTCAGGCGCCGTTGGGCAGACGGGCAGTTCAGGCGCCGTTGGGCAGACGGGGCAGTTCAGGCGCCGTTGGGCAGACGGGCAGTTCAGGCGCCGTTGGGCAGACGGGCAGTTCAGGCGCCGTTGGGCAGACGGCAGACTCTGGCCGGCTGAGACGCACTGTAGGCCTGATGCGTGGGGCCGGAACTGGTGGTCCCGGGCTGAGGACACGCATCTCAGGGCTAGTGCGGGGAGCAGCAACAGGCCGGGCTGGGCTGGCGACGCACCCCGTAGGCTTCGTGCGTGGAGCAGGAACAGGCCGGGCTGGGCTGGTGACGCACCCCGTAGGCTTCGTGCGTGGAGCAGGAACAGGCCGGGCTGGGCTGGTGACGCACACCACAGGCGTAGTGCGTAGAGCAGGAACCGGCCGGGCTGGGCTGGCGACGCACATCGTGGACCTGGTGCGTGGAGTAGGAACAGGCCGGTCCGTACCGGGAACACACACCACTGGCCTTAACTGGGGATCAGGAACGGGCCGGACCGGACTGGTAACACACCTCAGTCTCTCACGCCGTGCCACAACAACTTCCCTCCCTCTACTCGCCAATGGCTCCCGTAATCCGATAGCCTTTCTCCACATCTCCCTGTGGCAGCCTCCTGCTGCCCAGGCGCCTAGCCATGTGCCCCCCAAAAAAATTTTTTTGGGGTTGCCTCTCGTCCTTCCGACGATGGCCCTGCTGATGCCGTTGCTCCTCTCCTGCCAGGTTCTCCCCCTTCATCGCCTCCGGTACTGGACGGCCTCCTCCTGCGTAATATGTCCCCAGCCGAGGAGGACATCCACCAGCGTTCTCTCCCTTACCCGGCGCTTCCTCCCCAAGAAATTTTTGGGTAGTACTCTCGGGCTTCCAGCCTTGCCTCCGTGCTGCCTCCTCATATCGCCGCCTCTCGGCTTTAGCTGCCTCCCGCTCTTCACGAGGACGGCGATATTCTCCCGGTTGATCCCAAGGCCCCTCACCATCCAGAATCTCCTCCCATGTCCATGAATCCTTTATGGGAGTCCATAAATCCTGTGTAGGTAGGTCCTGTTGCCGCTTGACACGCTGCTTGTGTCACGCACCGTCTGAAGGAGGAGACCAATGCGCAGCGTTGAAAGTGAACATGATGATTTTATTAACTTAAAGCAACCACGAAGAAAACAACAAATGACGATCCGTGAAGTTCTATACTGAATACTACTAACAGCAACAAAGAAACAATAACCCACACACAAAGTGAACTCACACAGTATAAATATGGCTCCCAATCAGAGATAACGAGCCGACAGCTGACACTCGTTACCTCCGATTGGGAGTCATACGACTAATCAAGAACAATTAACCAAACATAGAAAAATGCACAACCAGAAATCCCCAACATAGAAATACACCCAAACAATGAAACTAAACAACCCTGGCTCAAATATCAAGGTCCGTGGAGCCAGAGTGTCACATTACCCCCCCCTAAAGGTGCGACCTCCGGGCGCACCAGCATACAGTCTCGGGGAGGGTCTGGGTGGGCGTCTGTCCCTGGTGGCGGCTCTGGCCCAGGTCGTGGTCCCCACCCCACCTTAGTCACTATCCGCTTCCGTATTCCCTTCCTCATGACCACCCCCAACTAAACCCCACTGGATTAAGGGGGCGCACCGGACTACGGGGCAGTACCGGACTAAGGGGCAGTACCTGACTAGATGGCGGATCCTGGCTGGCTGGCTCTGGCGGATCCTGGCGGGACGGCTCTGGCGATCCTGGCGGGACGGCTCTGGCGAATCCCTGGCGGGACGGCTCTGGCGGATCCAGGCTGGACGGCTCTGGCGGATCCTGGCTGGACGGCTCTGGCGGATCCTGGCTGGACGGCTCTGGCGGATCCTGGCTGGACGGCTCTGGCCGGATCCTGGCTGGACGGCTCTGGCGGATCCTTGCTGGACGCTCTGGCGGATCCTGGCTGGACGGCTCTGGCGGATCTGGCTAGACGGTTCTGGCGGATCCTGGCTGGACAGCTCTGGCGGATCCTGGCTGGACGGCTCTGGCGGATCCTGGCAGGACGGCTCTGGCGGATCCTGGCTGGCTGGACGGATCTGGCGGATCCCGGCGGGCTGACGGATCTGGCTGCTCATGGCTGGCTGACAGATCTGGCTGCTCATGGCTGGCTGACGGATCTGGCTGCTCAGGCTGGCTGACGGATCTGGCTGCTCATGGCTGGCTGGACGGATCTGGCTGCTCATAGCTGGCTGACGGATCTGGCTGCTCATGGCTGGCTGACGGGGTCTGGCTGCTCATGGCTGGCGGAAGGCTCTGGCTGATCCTGTCTGGCGGAAGGCTCTGGCTGATCCGGTCGACGGAAGGCTCTGGCTGCTCCTGTTCTGGCGGAAGGCTCTGGCTGCTCCTGTCTGGCGGAAGGCTCTGGCTGCTCCTGTCTGGCGGAAGGCTCTGGCTGATCCTGTCTGGCGGAAGGCTCTGGCTGATCCTGTCTGGCGGAAGGCTCTGGCTGATCCTGTCTGGCGGAAGGCTCTGGCCGATCCTGTCTGGCGGAGAGCTCCTAGCGGCTCCCGGTCTGGCGGACGGCTCTGAAGGCTCATGGCAGACGGGCGGCTTTGCAGGCTCAGTACAGACGGGCAGTTCAGACGGGCGTTGGGCAGACGGACAGTTCAGACGGCGTTGGGCAGACGGGCAGTTCAGACGGGCGTTGGGCAGACGGGCAGTTCAGACGGGCGTTGGGCAGCCGGGCAGTTCAGGCGCCGTTGGGCAGACGGGCAGTTCAGACGGCGTTGGCAGACGGGCAGTTCAGACGGGCGTTGGGCAGACGGGCAGTTCAGGCGCCGTTGGGCAGACGGCCAGTTCAGGCCGGCTGGCGACGCACATCGTGGACCTGGTGCGTGGAGTAGGAACAGGCCGGACCGCACCGGAACACCCACCACTGGCCTTAACTGGGGATCAAGAACGGACCGGACCAGACTGGGAACACACTTCAGTCTCTCATGCCGTACACAACAACTTCCCTCCTCTACTCGCCAATGGCTCCCGTAATCCGATAGCCTTCTCTCCCTTTTCTCCCTGTGGCAGCCTCCTGCTGCCCAGGCGCCAGCCATGTGCCCCCCAAAAAATTTTTTGGGGAGTAACCACGGGAGCTTCCAGCCTCGACTCGCGCTTCCTCTTCATACCACCTCCTCTCGGCTGCAGCTGCCTCAGCTCTTCACGAGGGCGGTGATATTCCTCCTCAGACCACCTCCTCTCGGCTGCAGCTGCCTCCAGCTCTTCACGAGGGCGATGATGTTCCTCCGGTTGTGCCCCAAGGGACCCTTTCCAGCCCGAATCTCCTCCCATGTCCAAAAGTCCTTAGGAGGCATCCATAACTCCTGTGTCCAGACCCCTTGCTCCTGGACGCGCTGCTTGGTCCTTTTTTGGTGGGTTATTCTGTCACGACCGTCTGAAGGAGGAGACCAATGCGCAGCTGCGAGTGAACATGATGATTTTATTAACTTAAAGCAACCACTGAAGAAAACAACAAATGACGATCCGTGAAGTTCTATACTGAATACTACTAACAGCAACAAAGAAACAATAACCCACACACAAAGTGAACTCACACAGTATAAATATGGCTCCCAATCAGAGATAACGAGCCGACAGCTGACACTCGTTACCTCCGATTGGGAGTCATACGACTAATCAAGAACAATTAACCAAACATAGAAAAATGCACAACCAGAAATCCCCAACATAGAAATACACCCAAACAATGAAACTAAACAACCCTGGCTCAAATATCAAGGTCCGTGGAGCCAGAGTGTCACAGCTTGGTCTTTTTGTGGTGGGTTTTTCTGTCACGATCGTCTGAGGAAGCGGACCAATGCGCAGCGTTGCAAGTGAACATGACTTTAATTAGTACAAGCCACGAAAATACAAAACAAAAAGACGACTCGTGAAGTCCAAAGTACAACGACTGAAACACCGGAACATGGAACACTGGAACAAAAAAACCCACAAACACAAGGTGAAAAACACACAGAATATATATGGCTCCCAATCAGAGATAACGAGCCGACAGCTGACACTCGTTACCTCCGATTGGGAGTCATTGACCAATCACCACTAAACACAAACAAAATGAAACTCACCCATCCCCAACACCACCAAATGAAATACACCCTGGCTCTAACACACAGTCCCGGAGCCAGAGTGTGACAGTGTTCCAACAGGAGGGAGCCTATCAACAAAACCCTGTGGGATTGTTACTATTCTACTGATCTAAATGTTGCTCCCAATACAGGGATCTACTGTATAGAAACAGAAGTAGGACAGAAGACATTAGAGAAGGGATCTCAGGGTGAACACACACTCTCCATGGTCTGAGTAGACCTCAACACATTCAGGTTAGACACAACTAGACATACGCATCCTGGCATCATGGATCTATATGATTCATATCACTGTGTGGGTGTCTTTACAAAAAGCTAGTCCGAGAGGCTTATTGGCCTGGGTGTGTGTGTATGTGTGGGTGTGTGTTAAGAAGACATCTACAGTAGATTATTTGTAACTATATTTTAATTGTGGCTAAAATTACAGACGTACCGAAACACACCCAGACTCTCTCTCGCTCTCTCTCTCTCGCTCTCTCTCTCTCACTCTCACACACAAACACACACACACACACACTACACAGTAAAGTACAACACTAAGTGCTTACATTCAGAACTTTGTTGATAAAAGGACATGAAAATGGTACGTTCTCAAAAAGTATAAAACACACAACTTGTGGAAGTAAAAGTGCAACAGAATAGAATAAAATACATTGTTTACATCGTTTTAAGACTTTACCTCCATGATCATGGGATTCAAAAAGCAACAAACCGGTCGTCCCACAACTTGTTGTGGTTAAGTCAGGTCGGGGCAACTCCTCTCAAATTGCTACACTAAATTTTGTTGGCCAGTAATAAATAAAACAAGAGTTTTAAGATGGAGCAATGAGTGACAATCCCGGTTGGAGAATCCGGACTTCCTGTTAATTCCCCCATGATTCAGGGAATCTTCCCACAGGGATAAAAAAAAAAAAAATGTTGATAAATGCTGTATTTGGACAAAAGCATTGCAAGTGTTCACAACAAATCTTCTAATATCTCATTATATACATAGAGGTGGCCATGGTAACACTTTATAAGAACTATCTTGAATAAACCTTTTAACGATGTATACACTATTAACAATTATATTTGGAAACATTTATAAACATTTATAAGAATGTAAGCATTAATAGCCTTCCATTCCATAAATTTACAACATTTACAATAATTTATAAACATGCACATTCATTTATAAAGGCTTATTTTGTAAAAGTTATTAATAAAGTAGTTAAAGATAAATACACATTTACAGTATAACACTCCATTTGTACAACTAAACAATCTTCACATAATTTCTACATTTTTCTAAAAATGTATTTGATAGAAAAGTGATCATATCTTGTGCTCTTTGGTAATAAACATGACTATAAATCTATCAAACAAATGGAAAAAGAAGAAAGCTTATGTTCAAGATTATGAGTTATTGGTTTATTTGACAAGTGGTGTGAAAATATACCTTTCTTTTGTGGATGTAAAAATGACAAAGAGGATATGGATTGCTATTGGATGACACTTTTGAAGATCATATAACTTCTGATTGAGATGACATAAAGATATATGGATTGTATTGGATGAATGAAGATCATATCATTTCTGGAATGGATAACCTAATGCTTGATAAGACAGTGGTAACATCAAGTTTGGTATAGTTAATCAGGGGTGGAACTTAAGGATAATTTGGGCATGGCCAGCCTGGCTTGGGGAGCACACCTTTACTATCTGGCTGGCTAGTTGACACATGTTCTACTAACCTGAAAAGTACTATCCTCTGGGTTGTCACTATCTGGCAAGATGTTATCAGTCAGAACACCCTGCCCATTTCTAAATGTATTTTAACCAATAACACACCTAAACAAATCTTCATAAATGTTTAAATATGACTCATTTTGACTTTACAGTTGGCATCTAGTGGGAACCTTTTGTCATGGCAGGGGGAGTAGAGAAGTGCATTGTGGGGGTTTGGTGATTATATCTGGAATTCCCGGAGTCCTGGGCGCTCCCTGACCCTAGACAGACAAAGGTCAAAGGACAGAGGTTAACTTAATGAAAGTGTGTGTGTGGGTGTGTGTGTGTGTGTGTGTGTGTATAGGAGTGTGTGTGAGGGTGTGTGTGTACCTGGGAGTTGCTGGAGGAAGGATTGGGAGTGCTGACCTCTGAGTATTCCTTCTGTGGTGTAGATACAGGACAGGAGCTTGCCATACTCCACTCTCACCTGATGGGGGCAGCAGAGCACCAGTGTTACACACACACACACACACACA
The DNA here is from genome assembly GCF_020615455.1 of Coregonus clupeaformis. NCBI lineage: Eukaryota > Metazoa > Chordata > Actinopteri > Salmoniformes > Salmonidae > Coregonus > Coregonus clupeaformis. Next base: position 4,777,513 of record NC_059209.1, read on the forward strand.
ACACACAACACACACACACACACCTTATTGTTCAGTAGGCAGTGCATGATGAACAGCAGAGCTCCCTGTGAGAGAGCTGAGGATGGTGAAGAGAATGATAACTGTCCCCTCTTTGGAACGAACACAATATCACATAGTACCAACACACACAGCTGGGCCACTGCTGTACTGTGAACACCCTGGGAGAGAGAGAGAGGAGGGAGGAGGGGAGGAGAGGGAGGAGGGGGAGGGGGAGGGAGGAGGAGGAGGAGGGAGGGAGGGAGGGAGGAGGAGGGAAGGGGAGGAGGAGGGGAGGAGGGGAGAGAGGGAGGGAGGAGGGGGAGGGGGAGGGGAGAGAGAGGAGGGGAGGGGAGAGGAGGGGAGGGGGGAGGGGGAGGGGGAGGAGGAGGAGGGAGGGGAGGAGGGAGGAGGGAGGAGGGGGGAGGGTGGGAGGAGGGAGGAGGAGGGAGGGAGGAGGAGGGGGAGGGGGAGGAGGAGAGGAGGGAGGAGGAGGAGGGGAGGAGGGGAGGAGAGAGGGGAGAGGGGGAGGGAGGAGGGGAGGGAGGGGGAGGAAGGGAGGGAGGAGGGGGAGGGGGAGGAGGAGGAGGGAGGGGAGGAGGGAGGAGGAGGAGGGAGGGGGAGCGAGGAGAGGAGGAGGTGGAGGGAGGAGGGGAGGGAGGGAGGAGAGGGGAGGGGGGGGGAGGAGGGGGAGAGAGAGAGGAGGAGGAGGAGGAGGAGGGAGGGGAGGGAGAAGGGGGAAGGAGGGAGGGAGGGAGGTGAGGTTTGGGAGGGATGAGGAGGGGGAGGAGGGAGGGAGGAGGAGGAAGGAGGAGGAGGGGAGGGAGGTTTGGGAGGGGGATGAGGAGGGGGAGGAGGGAGGGAGGAGGAGGGAGGAGGGAGGGAGGAGGAGGGGGGAGAACAAGGGAGGGAGGGAGGGAGGGAGGGAGGGAGGGAGGGAGGGGAGAAAGATAGGTTTTTTTACAGTTTAATTTAATGTACTATGGCATCTAAAACTGAATTGCATTAATTAATTCATTCACACATTTGGCGCTGTCCAAACATGCACTACATTTCTACATTCACCTATCTCTCCTTTCCTCTAACTCTCTCTCTCCATCCACTTTCTCTGTCTCTTCCTCTCTCTCTCTCTCTCCCATCACTTTCTCTGTCTTCTATCTCTCTCTCTCATCTCTCTCTCTCTCTCTCTCTCTCTCTCCCCTCTTCTCTCTCTCTCTCTCTTTTTCTCTCCCTCCATCCCTCTTGCTATCTCTCTCACTCTCTCTCACATTCCCTTCATTTTTCTGATTACACCTCTTTCCATCCCTCTCTCTCCTTCCCTCACACACATTCTGTCCATTCATGTCAGAATTGCCTTCCTCTACACTACCAGTTGAGGATGTTTCATGACTTTTATCCTGACTGTCTCTCACACACACACACACACACACACACACACACACACACACACACACACACACACACACACACACACACAGAAAAACACACACACACACACACACACACACACAGAGACACACACACACACACACACACACACAGAGACACGCACACACACACACACACACACACACACACCCCTTACTTGATCTTGTGTAGGTTGGAGAGGTCCCAGGGTTGAGACTAGAGAACTTCTGGGCCAGCCTCCAGACAATGAGGAAGAAGAAAGCGTTGAGGAGATGATGGTGCACACTGGGCCGAAGAAACTCAGATGAATCCCCTCTCTCCAGAGACAACCAACAGCTGACAGAGGCACACAGAGGATAACGTTAGATGCATGGTACATTTGTTGTTATGTTGTGTTCATTTGGAGTTAGGTTAAATTAAGGGTATTTCTCAGAGATAACCAACAGCTGGCAAACGAGAGAGGATAACGTTACGGGTTGGGTTAATTAACGTTGAATAGGTTTATCTGGTGTTATTTTCATGTTATATTATGTTTGATATAACCTCTCTCCAGAGACAACCAACAGTTGACAGACACACGAGACAGAATAAGTGATAAGTGTTACGTAATACATTTGCAACACAATCTTTTCGAGCCACCCCCCCCCCTCCCTCTCTCTCTCTCTCTCTCTCTCTCTCTCTCTCTCTCTCTCTCTCTCTCTCTCTCTCTCTCTCTCTCTCTCTCTCTCTCTCTCTCTCTCTCTCTCTCTCTCTCTCTCTCTCTCTCTCTCTCTCTCTCTCTTTCTCTCTCTCTCTCTCTCTCTCTCTCTCTCTCTCTCTCACTCTCTCACTCACTACTCACTACTCTCATCACCACTCCTCTCACTCACTCACTCACTCACTCACTCCTCCTCACTCACTCACACAGACAGACTCAGACTCACTGTTGTGTGGTACCGTATCCATCTGGGTAGGTGATAAGCAGAGATGATGACAGAGGGATAGCCAGTGGCAGTCCATATCCCACAGCAGGTACAGAGGTCTCACAATAATAATAATAATAATAACAATATTCAATAATAATAATAGCAAATAACAATAATAACAATATTATTAATTATTATTTTAATTTAATAATAATAATAATGTATCATTTTCTATACATATCACAATAGACAGAATGCACCTCAACAGCTCATAAAATAGCAAGACAAAAAAAAACAAAGTTGTAAGAAATATATATAATAAAAATAAAAAGATATAATAGATTGGGAATATAAAACACAGTATAATAAAAATACAGAAAATATTCATTATACTGTAACAGTGCATTCGGAAAGTATTCAGACCCCTTTACTGTTTCCACATTTTTGTTATGTTTACAGCCTTATTCTAAAAGTGATTCAATTGTTTTTTTTTTTCCCCTGATCAATCTACACACAATACCCCATGTATGAAGACAAAAAACAGGTTTTTAGAAAATGTTTGCACATTTATAATAACAAAAATAACAGAAATTTCACATTTACATAAGTATTCAGACCCTTTACTCAGTACTTTATTGAAACACCGTTGGCAGCGACAGCCTCAAGGTCTTCTTGGGTATGACGCTAACAAGCTGGCACACCTGTATTTGGGGAGTTTCTCATTCTTCTCTAGCAGATCCTCTCAAGGCTCTGTCAGGTTGGATGGGGAACATCGCTGCACATCTATTTTCAGGTCTCTCCAGATGTTCGATCGGGTTCAAGTCCGGGCTCTGGCTGGGCCACTCAAGGACATTCAAAGACTCCCATGCTTGTTTTGGCTGTCGTGCTTAGTGTCGTTGTCCATGTTGGAAGGGTGAATCTTGCCAGCCAGTCTGAGGTCCTGAGCTCTGGAGCAGGTTTTAATCAAGGATCTCTGTACTTTGCTCCCTTCTGTCTCCTCGATCCTGACTAGTCTCACATGTCCCTGCACACTGAAAAACATCCCCACAGCATGACGCCAACCACCACGCTTCACGTAGGGGATGGTGCCAGGTTTCCTCCAGACGGATGTTTGGCATTGAGGCCAAAGAGTTAATCTTGCGTTTCATCAGACCAGAGAAATCTTGTTTCTCAGTGTCAGAGTCCTTTGGTGCCTTTTTGTCAAACTGCCGGGCTGTCATGTGCCTTTTACTCTGGAGGCTCTGTCAGAATGACCATTCGGGTTCTTGGTCACCTCCCTGACCAAGGCCCTTCTCCTCCCGAATGAAACAGTTTGGCCGGGACGGCCAGCTCTTAGGGAAGAGTTCTGGTGGTTCCAAACTTCTTCCATTTAAGAATGATGGAGGCCACTGTGTTCTTGGG
>NC_059209.1:4786222-4806222 GCF_020615455.1 Coregonus clupeaformis
TGGTCTCCCACTACGACTAACATGTTGTGTGGTCCTCCACTAGAAGACATCGGGTCTCCACTAGTAGAAGTTCCCACTAGATCAACATGTGTGTGGTCCTCCCATACGACTGACATGTTGTGTGGTCCTCCCACTAAGATAACATGGGGGTTCCCACCGCACTGACATGTTGTGGTTCCCACTACGACCAATATGCTGATGGTCCTCCCACTACGACTGACATGTTGGTTCACTCACATAAACATTTGTGGTTCGACACACGACATGTTGTGTGGTCCCCACTGCACTCAACATGTTGTCTGGTCCTCCCACTACGTAAGGAAATGTTGTGGGGTCCTACTAATTAAATTTGATGGTTCCACAATGACATGTTGTGTGGTTACAGACTGGCGGGAATGAAGTTTATTAGGCTCAGATTAAATAAGCATGAGGAACTCACAGGGTGCGGAAAGTGCTAGGTGATGAGCTTGATGCTCCTCAATAAATAATTTATTTGGTGAATGATATCGATAAGCTTGAATGGTTTTTGACAAATATGAAAAAGTTTTTTTATAATAATATATGTAGCTATATGCAATTACTACTGTTGATAGAGGCAGGTGCCAATACCAGAGGGGGAACACTCACTATATAAGCAACATTATTTTTGTGAGGAAACCATAGTAGAGTTGAAAAGATGATGGAAATCCATTTAACTTGTAATTTTTTATTCGGTACATGGGAATTGAATACAAAAGGTATTTTTATGTGCACTATGTATCACACACATAATTTTATCCGCAACAAGTACAGTTGATGGAAACACATTCTGGGGAAAAATTTGCATATGTTTTGATGCAGATTTTAGAATATGAAAATTGTGTAACTGGATGGAAACCTAGCTAACGAGAAGCCAAATAACAGTTGTAGATATGTTATGTTAGTCAGGTAGCTTAGTGGTTAAGAGCATGCAGTAACTGAAAGATCGCTGGTTAACCCGAAGGAAAAATCGGATGTGCTCTGAGCAAGGACTTAACCCAATTGCTTCATGAAGTGGATAAGACGCACTAAAATGATAAAATGTAAATGTAGTAGATTGGATTGAAACCCAGCTACCGAGAAGCTAATAACCGTTTTAGCATATGTTATGCAGATTGTTTTGCCCCAATGCAAAGCTCAGGTAGGCGCCTCAATGATTATATATAAAGATGCGATAGGGCGCATAATAACAGATGAATAGGGGGGCTGTTATATATAACTAGATGGCAGATAGGGGGCGCTGTTTCATATATACACTAGATGCCTGATAGGGGGCTGTTTCATATACACTAGATGAGAGTAGGGGGGCTGTTATATATAACTAGATGCCTGATAGGGGGGTGTAAAAATAGATGGCAGATAGGGGGCGCTGCTTTCATATATACACTAGATGACTGATAGGAGGGCTGTTTCATATATACACTAGATGGTTGATAGGGGGATGTTCATATATACACTAGATGCCGATAGGGGGCTGTTTATATATACACTAGATGCCTGATAGGGGGAGTTTCATAAAACAGATGGAGATAGGGGGGTATATAAATAGATGGAATAGGGGGTGTTCATATATAACTAGATGACGAAGGGGGGTTATAATAACTAGATGAGATAGGGGGGCGTTTATATATAAAGATGCGATAGGGGGTGTTTCATATATAGACTAGATGCCTGATAGGGGGGCTGTTTCATATATAAATGTGATAGGGGGCGCTGTATATATATAACTAGATGACGATAGGGGGGCTGCTATGATATACACTAGATGACGATAGGGGCGGTTATATATACACTAGATGGCGAGTAGGGGGGTGTGTATATATACACTAGATGCCTGATAGGGGGCGCTGTTTCATATATACATAGATGACCGATAGGGGGCGCTGTTTCATATATACACTAGATGACAGATAGGGGGCGTGTTTCATATATACACTAGATGCCTGACAGGGGGTGTTTGAAGCCACCGATGGCACTCCTCCACCATTGTCAGAAATATTTTGAAAGCTATAAAAATACATTTATTATAAATGCCTACACTCTGTTTTTGACACGTATTCTATTACAGACGCCTTGATGCATAATTCTGTATTCTTTATATGAGCTAAACATAAAACAAAATGACAAAATGTATTAAAAAGTGTTTAAGTATATATTTTTAAGTTTAGTAGTAGTAAGAGAAAATGAATTTGAAAATATTAATAAGTCCTAGCTGTTGATGTAGATTATAATATATTATAATGTGGTCCTCTGTAGTAATTGGTAGAGCGTGGGCTTGTAACGCCAAGGTAGTGGGTGATCCGGACCACCCATACACAAAAAGAAAATATATGCAGATAGTAAGTGGATAAAAGTGTAAATGGCTTATATATTAAATTTTAATACATATCACTCAAAAGTTTGGACACCTACTCATACAAGGGTAATTCTTTTATTTTTAATATTTTCTACATTGCAGGTGAAGGTGGTTGAGAGAATGCCAAGAGTGTGCAAAGCTGTATCAAGGCAAAGGGTGGCTATTTGAAGAATTTAAATAAAACATATATTTTGATTTGTTTAACACTTTTTGGTTATAATGATTATATGTGTATTTATAGTTTTGATGTTTCACTAGTATTCTAAATGTAGAAATTAGTACAAATAAAGAAAACCCTTGAATGAGTAGGTGTGTCAAACTTTTGATAGGTACTGATTCATAATTAATATATTAACAAATATTTACATACCTGTAGATGTTTGAAGGTGAGGATGACAGGTGGGCGGGAGGTGGTCTGTTGCTGGGTTACTGAGAGAGCTGTTACCACCTTGGAACGATCTGGTAGCTAGGCTTTGACGCCACAGGGTTGGTGTGTGTCCGTGTCAGTGAGGTACTGGAAGGAGTTGTTGACAGATCTCTCCAGTGTCTTGTAACACACCAACCCAGCAGAGAAACCTGGGAAGCACAGAAAGAAACAAAGTTACTAATAGAATTTTTGTAATTTCAAAATTCAGGTTTTTAGGTATCTGTGGAAGATTCCTGGAATAAAGAGGAATAAGCAGGAAATCCGAATCTTTTATTTTTTTATTACAGGTATAAAAGATATATACGTAGTATAGAGATGATGATGATGATGGTGATGTTGATGATGCTGATGACGAAAGAGTAGCTACGTACGCCCCGCTGCCGGGTGGCTGTCTCCCAGCTGGTGTCAGTTGAGCGACATGTATTGCGCCAGGCTGATCGGCCCAGTGGCAGGAGTCTGTCCCCTCCCCTAACTGCAAGCTGGGTCGCTGGGTATAAGGACAAGGAGTAAGGAAGGGGGATGTGGGGTGTGTGTTAGGAGTGTGTGTGTGTAGGATGTGTGTGGGTGTGTTAGGAGTGTGTGTGTGTGTGTCAGGAGTGTGTGTGTGTGTTAGGAGTGTGTGTGTGTGTGTGTATGTGTGTTCAGGAGTGTGTGTGTGTGTTAGGAGTGGTGTGTGTGTTTAGGAGTGTGTGTGTGTGTGTGTGTTCAGGAGTGTGTGTGTGTGTGTTTAGGAGTGTGTGTGTGTGTTCAGGAGTGTGTGTGTGTGTGTTAGGAGTGTGGGTGTGGGTGTGTGTCAGGAGTGTGGGGTAGGAGTGGTGGTGTGTTAGGAGTGTGTGTGTGTGTTCAGGAGTGTGTGTGTGTGGTAGGAGTGGTGTGTGTGTGTTCAGGAGTGTGTGTTACTGTGTGGTTGTTCCATGGTGGTGTGGTTGTTCTGAGCAGCGGCCCGATGAGCTCATGGAGTCCTCCATGGCGGCCTAGCAACCCACTCACCTCCCGGCGTGGTTTAGGAATGTGAGACAGGAGGACGACCATCTCCGTGAAGAATTAAACGGAAGTAGAAATAGAAACAGGATAGGACGGGGAGTGTGTGTGTGTGTGTGTGTGTGGGGGGGTGTGTGTATGTGGTTTACCTCCAGTAACACCTCTTCATCCTCCAGCTGCGGCCCAGAGTTAAAGCAGACAGTTTATCAGAGACAGGAGACCAGCTAAACTGGGACAGTCTGAGAGAGAGGATAATTTAATTACATTTATGTGGGGAAAATATATATAGCAAGGCATACATATTCACAGAAGATAGTATTTAAAAATATTAATTAAAACAACTTTTTTAAATAGTCGAGAGAGACAGACAGAGAGATAGCGAGAGAGAGAGAGAGAGAGAGAGAGAGAGGGGGGAGAGAGAGACAGAGAGGGGGGAAAGAGAGAATAAGTATGGGGCAAGAAGGAATATTTATAAACGTAATAAAAATTATATCATTCAAAGCAAACATGGTAATACAGATTAGAATGAGTAGAACAGACCTCCCCATTCAAACATGGTTCAACTACAGATCTAGAATGAATAGAACAGGCTCCCCATTCAAACATGGTTAGCTACAGATTAGAATGAATAGAACAGACCTCCCCATTCAAACATGGTTCAACTACAGATCTAGAATGAATAGAACAGGCCTCCCCATTCAAACATGGTTCAATCTACAGATCTAGAATGAATAAACAGGCCTCCCCATTCAAACATGGTTAACTACAGATCTAGAATGAATAGAACAGGCCCCCCATTCAAACATGGTTCAACTACAGATCTAGAATGAATAGAACAGGCCTCCCCATCAAACATGGTTAACTAGATCTAGAATGAATAGAAAGCCATTAAAATGGTAGCACAGATCTAGAATGAAAGAACAGGCCTCCCATTAAACATGTTAGCTACAGATCAGAATGTGGGAGAATGGGCCTCATTAAGTCAATGATGCATAATGGAGAGATTATATGTTATGGGTTAGCTGCTGTATAAGGATATCAGGTCCAGGTACTGTAAAACTCACCTGTCAGGAGTCTCATCCGCTTGAACTGGTCACAGGGAAGTACTAAAGGAAACACAACACACTAATCACACCTTGATGACACAACACAACATGTACATATTACAAAACACAGTATACACCTGGATCGACAATACACAACAACACAATCCCAAAACAACAAAACATAAATGAAAATTGTGACATCCTTTATCATGCTGTAACCAGGTTGTTGCCATGGGTAACCATGTTTACATCAGATACCAACTAACTAAGATAACAGTGAAGAATGAGACAGAGGAAGTAGGAGGAGATTAAAACACCCAGAAACGCACAGCCCACTAGTGCTGAAATGTTACCATGGTAAATCCTAGCACATCCCAAATGACACACTAAGGGTTTCACTCTGGAGTCCTGGAGGGTCGAAACACTCTCTGTATCTACTGGTAGTTAATTGATCACCTGGTGTCCAGGTCGGAATTAGCCCCTGATTAGAAGGAGAGGATGAAAAACAGAGGTGTTTAGCCTCCAGGACCGGAATTGAAGAACCCTGCCCTACTATATAGCGGCCATAGGCCCTGGCTCTAATGTAGTGCAATAAGAAAGGTGAAGGAAAGATAAAGCTGCCGGGGAAAAATTGTAACAACAATCTACAGCAACAGAAGGAAGACCTTACTGTAATATGGAGCAGCCGACCAATATGTATCCACTCACTGTTGTAAATCACTTTTGAATCAATCAAATGTATTTATAAAGCCCCTTTTTAATCAGCAGATGTCACAAAGTGCTATACAGAAACCCAGCCTAAAACCCCAAACAGCAAGCAATGCAGATGTAGAATCAAAATCGTCTGCTACAGTAGATGGCATTTGTTATGTTATGCTATATTATATTATATTATGTTATATTATGTTATATTATGTTACGTTATGTTATATTATGTTATGTTCTCAAATCAAATCAAATGTTATTTGTCACATGGGCTGTGAAATGCTTACTTACAAGCCCTTAACCAACAATGCAGTTTTAAGAAAATAGAGTTAAGAAAATATTTACTAAATAAACTAAAGTAAAAATAACAATAATGAGGCTATATACAGGGGGTACCGGTACGAGTCAATGTGCGGGGGTACAGGTTAGTGGAGGGGGGGTCAATGCAAATAGTCCGGTGGCCGCAGAGAGAGAATGGTTGTCAGTTTTTTCCTTGTCTACTGGAAGCTTTTACACACAGTGGTAACTCTCTTGGTAGATAATGGTCTACAGCTTATCATGAGTTACTCTACCTCAGGCGAGCAATACCTCGAGACTACCTTAATACTAGTAATTGCGCACCACCTGTTATTGACAACTAGACACACACCCCCACCCCTCATCTTACCGGATGTAGCTGTTCTGTCCTGCTGATATACGGAAAAACCCAGCCAACTGTATATTATCCGTGTCGCGCTCAGCACGACTCGGTGAAACATAAGATATTACAGTTGTAAATATGTTAATATGTTATATTATGTTATATTATGTTATGTTATGCTACACTATATATACAAAAGTATGTGGACACCTTCAAATTAGTGGATTTGGCTATTCCAGTGACACCCGTACTGACAGGTGCTATAGAATCGAGCACAAAGTCATGCAATCTCCATAGACAAACATTGGCAGTAGAATGGCCTTACTGAAGAGCTCAGTGACTTTCAACGTGGCACCGTTATAGGATGCCACCTTTCCAACAAGTCAGTTCATTCAAATATCTGCCCATCTAGAGCTGCCCTGGTCAACTCTAAATGCTTTTATTGTGAAGTGGGAAACGTTCAGGAGCAACATCAACTCAGCCGCAAAAGTGGTACGACTCACAAGCTCACAGAATGGGACGGCCGAAAGTGCTGAAGCGCGCAGTGTGTAACAATCATCTGTCCTCGGTTGCAACACTCACTACAGAGTTACAAACTGCTTCTGGAAGCATTATCAGCACAATAACGGTTGTCGGGAGCTTCATGAAATGGTTTTCTATGGCCGAGCAGCCGACACAAGCCTAAGATCACCATGCGCAACGCCAAGCGGTCGGCTGGAGTGGTGTAAAGCTCGCCGTCATTGGACTCTGGAGCAGTGGAAACACGTCTCTGGAGTGATGAATCACGCTACCATCTGGCAGTGCGACTGACTAATCTGGCTTTGGCGGATGCCAGGAGAATGCTACCTGCCTGAATGCATAGTGCCAACTGTAAAGTTTGGTGGAGGAGGAATAAAGGTCTGGGGCTGTTTTTCATGGTTCTGGCTAGGCCCCTTAGTTCCAGTGAAGGGAAATCTGAAATCTACAGCATATAATTACATTCTAGACAATGCTGTGCTTCCAACTTTGTGGCAGCAGTTTGGGGAAGGCCCATTCCTGTTTCAGCATGACAATGCCCCCGTGCACAAAGAGAGGTCCATACAGAAATGGTTTGTCCAGATCGGTGTGGAAGAACTTGACTGGCCTGCACAGAGCTCTGACCTCAACCCCATCAAACACCTTTGAGATTAAATGGAACGCCGACAGCGAGCCAGGCCTAATCGCCCAAAATCAGTGCCCGTCTCACTAATGCTCTTGGGGCTGAATGGAAGCAAGTCCCTGCAGCAATGTTCCAACATCTAGTGGAAAGCCTTGCCAGAAGAGTGAAGGCTGTTATAACAGCAAAGGGGGGACCAACTCCATATTAATGTCCATGAATTTGGAATGAGATTTTTGGTCATGTGGCGTATGTTATGTTAGATATAGCTGTAATTTAGGACTGTTAAAATAGGAGCCTAGTTTTATTTCCAATCCAGGACTTCCTCTTCTAAGAGACAAAGTTATCTTATTGTATCGTGTCGTGGGAAGTAATGCATCATGGTACCAGATTCTACAATCACCTGAGCACTGAGCCTGTTTGTTGCCGTAGTTACTGTATCCAGGGTGACAGAGGCAACTGTAGCTTCCTTTCTGGTTCTGGCAGTCCCCGCCCACTCCACAGATACCAGCGGTTACATTACACTCATCTATGTCTGAGGGAGAGAGAGATAAAAAGAGAGATGAGTGTACAGGGGAGGGATTGATGATGATAAGGAGGAAGAGGAAAAGTTGGAGGAACATTATGGAGAGAGAGAGAGAGAGAGAGAGAAAGAAAAAGAGAAAGAGAAAGAGAAAGAGAGAGAGAGAGAGAGAGAGAGAGAGAGAGAGAGAGAGAGAGAGAGAGAGAGAGAGAGAGAGAGAGAGAGAGAGAGAGAGAGAGAGAGAGAGAGAGAGAGAGAGAGAGAGAGAGAGAGAGAGGGAATACACAAACATTCAAATAAACACATGGGGAGAGGAAGAGAGGAGAAACAATCAGAAAAAGAACAGGTAGTAGCGATGTCTTCTAGGGCTGTCCCCGACTAAAAACTATCTTGGTCAACCAATAGTCATCTGTTCTTTCGACCAATCGATTGGTCGAAGTTATAAAATGTGTATTTTCCCATATATAGACACATCCTACGTGTTTTAATCAAATCAACTATTTTCACTGAGCTTGTCTGATGCTTTAAACACACAGTTTGATTAAATAATTAAGACACACAAATGACTAGAGGGAGTCCAACCGCAATTGATTTGATTGTGCTCAGACTTGCTGCTCTGTGTTAAAAAAAACAAAGACATCGAGTGACTGTGTGACTAGCACCCGTTGTCTCTCTCTCCTCCCTGCTGCAGCGACCACCACAGAACATCAATAATATGCCATTTAGCAGACGCTTTTATCCAAAGCGACTTACAGTCATGCGTGCATACATTTATTTGTGTATGGGTGGTCCCGGGGATCGAACCCACATCCTTGGCGTTACAAGCGCCGTGCTCTACCAGCTGAGCTACAGAGGACCATCAACAGTGTTTATCGTGCTGTCCCTGTTGTTGAAGCTGTAACATAATTACAGCCATTTCTGACTGAAAAGTTCTGTCATAGAAATCCCTAATTGGTTTAGGAAAAAAATTCCCTATTCCCTCAATCCGTGCTCTCTTTACATGGCACATGTATGCATCGCATGAACGTGACCAATAGGGCCTGACCTATAGCATATCATAATCACATCAATAAATTGGTTATAACAAACTCTGAACACCGTAACAGAAAAATGGATGCAGAGGACGTGACAAATAAACTTGAAACAGGGGAATGTTTACTGGCTGCTCATGTTATGTTATGTTAGATATAGCTGTAATTTAGGACTGTTAAAATAGGAGCCTAGTTTTATTTCCAATCCAGGCCTTCCTCTTCTAAGAGACAAAGTTATCTTATTGTATCGTGTCATGGGAAGTAATGCATCATGGTACCAGATTCTACAATCACCTGAGCACTGTGCCTGTTTGTTGCCGTAGTTACTGTATCCAGGGTGACAGAGGCAACTGTAGCTTCCTTTCTGGTTCTGGCAGTCCCCGCCCACTCCACAGATACCAGCGGTTACATTACACTCATCTATGTCTGAGGGAGAGAGAGATAAAAAGAGAGATGAGTGTACAGGGGAGGGATTGATGATGATAAGGAGGAAGAGGAAAAGTTGGAGGAACATTATGGAGAGAGAGAGAGAGAGAAAGAAAAAGAGAAAGAGAGAGAGAGTGAGAGAGAGTGAGAGTGTGAGAGACAGTGAGAGAGAGAGAGAGAGAGAGAGAGAGAGAGTGAGAGAGAGTGAGAGTGTGAGAGACAGTGAGAGAGAGAGAGAGTGAGAGAGAGTGAGAGTGTGAGAGACAGTGAGAGAGAGAGAGAGAGAGAGAGAGAGAGAGAGAGAGAGAGAGAGAGAGAGAGAGAGAGAGAGAGAGAGAGAGAGAGACAGAGAGAGAGTACACAAACATTAAAATAAACACATGGGGGAGAGGAAGAGAGGAGAAACAATCAGAAAAAGAACAGTTAGTAGCGATGTCTTCTAGGGCTTTCGACCAATCGATTGGTCGGGTTATAAAATGTGTATTTTCCCATATATAGACACATCCTACGTGTTTTAATCAAATCAACTATTTTCACTGAGCTTGTCTGATGCTTTTACACACAGTTTGATTAAATAATTAAGACACACAAATGACTAGAGGGGAGTCGGACCGCAAATGATTTGATTGTGCCGGGCCTGGCTCAGACTTGCTGCTCTGTGTTAAAAAAACAAAGACAGTGAGTGACTGTGTGACTAGCACCCGTTGTCTCTCTCTCCTCCTGCTGCAGCGAATTACCACAGAACATCAACAGTGTTTATCGCGCTGTCCCTGTTAGTTGAAGCTGTAACATAATTACAGCCATTTCTGACTGAAAAGTTCTGTTACCGAAACTCCCTAATTTGTTTAGGGGAAAAACATTCCCTATTCCCTCAATCCGTACTCTCTTTACATGACAAATGTATGCATCGCATGAACGTGACCAATAAGGCCTGACCTATAGCATATCACAATCACATCAATAAATTGGTTATAACAAACTCTGAACACTGTAACAGAAAAATGGATGCAGAGGACGTGACAAATAAACTTGAAACAGGGGAATGTTTACTGGCTGCTCATGTTATGTTATGTTATGTTATGTTAGATATAGCTGTCATTTAGGACTGTTAAAATAGGAGCCTAGTTTTATTTCCAATCCAGGACTTCCTCTTCTAAGAGACAAAGTTATCTTATTGTATCATGTCGTGGGAAGTAATGCATCATGGTACCAGATTCTACAATCACCTGAGCACTGAGCCTGTTTGTTGCCGTAGTTACTGTATCCAGGGTGACAGAGGCAACTGTAGCTTCTTCTGGTTCTGGCAGTCCCCGCCCACCCACAGATACCAGCGGTTACATTACACTCATCTATGTCTGAGGGAGAGAGAGATAAAAAGAGAGATGAGGTACAGGGGAGGGATTGATGATGATAAGGAGGAAGAGGAAAAGTTGGAGGAACATTATGGAGAGAGAGAGAGAGAAAGAAAAAGAGAAAGAGAAAGAGAAAGAGAGAGAGAGAGAGAGAGATAGAGAGAGAGAGAGAGAGAGACAGAGAGAGAGAGAGAGAGAGAGAGAGAGAGAGAGAGAGAGAGAGAGAGAGAGAGAGAGAGAGAGTGAGAGAATACACAAACATTCAAATAAACACATGGGGAGAGGAAGAGAGGAGAAACAATCAGAAAAAGAACAGTTAGTAGCGATGTCTTCTAGGGCTTTCGACCAATCGATTGGTCGAAGTTATAAAATGTGTATTTTCCCATATATAGACACATCCTACGTGTTTTAATCAAATCAACTATTTTCACTGAGCTTGTCTGATGCTTTAAACACACAGTTTGATTAAATAATTAAGACACACAAATGACTAGAGGGAGTCGGACCGCAAATGATTTGATTGTGCTCAGACTTGCTGCTCTGTGTTAAAAAAACAAAGACAGCGAAAGTGACTGTGTGACTAGCACCCGTTGTCTCTCTCTCCTCCCTGCTGCAGCGACTCACCACAGAACATCCAACAGTGTTTATCGACTGTCCCTGTTGTTGAAGCTGTAACATAATTACAGCCATTTCTGACTGAAAAGTTCTGTTACCGAAATCCCTAATTTGTTTAGGAAAAACATTCCCTATTCCCCTCAATCCGTACTCTTTTACATGACACGATGCATCTCATGCATGTAACCAATAGGGCTGACCTATAGCATATCACAATCACATCAATAAATTGGTTATAACAAACTCTGAACACTGTAACAGAAAAATGGATGCAGAGGGACGGGACAAATAAACTTGAAACAGGGGAATGTTTACTGGCTGCTCATGTTATGTTATGTTATGTTATGTTAGATATAGCTGTCATTTAGGACTGTTAAAATAGGAGCCAGTTTTATTTCCAATCCAGGCCTTCCTCTTCTAAGAGACAAAGTTATCTTATTGTATCGTGTCGTGGGAAGTAATGCATCATGGTACCAGATTCTACAATCACCTGAGCACTGAGCCTGTTTGTTGCCGTAGTTACTGTATCCAGGGTGACAGAGGCAACTGTAGCTTCCATTCTGGTTCTGGCAGTCCCCGCCCACTCCACAGATACCAGCGGTTACATTACACTCATCTATGTCTGAGGGAGAGAGAGATAAAAAGAGAGATGAGAGTACAGGGGAGGGATTGATGATGATAAGGAGGAAGAGGAAAAGTTGGAGGAACATTATGGAGAGAGAGAGAGAAAGAAAGAGAGAAAGAGAAAGAGAGATAAGCGAGAGAGAGCGAAAGAAAGAGAAAGAGAGAGGGAGAGAGAGAGAGAGAGAGAGTGTGAGAGACAGTGAGAGAGAGAGAGAGAGAGTGTGAGAGACAGTGAGAGAGAGAGAGAGAGGGAGAGAGAGAGAGAGAGAGAAAGAGAGAGAGAGAGAGATACAGAGAGAGAGAGAGAGAGAGAGAGAGAGAGAGAGAGAGAGAGAGAGAGAGAGAGAGAGAGAGAGAGAGAGAGAGAGAGAGAGAGAGGAGAGAGAGAGCAGAGAGAGAGAGAGAGAGAGAGAGAGAGAGACAGAGACAGAGAGAGAGAGAGAGAGAGAGAGAGAGAGAGAGAGAGAGAGAGAGAGAGAGAGAGAGAGAGAGAGAGAGAGAATACACAAACATTAAAATAAACACATGGGGAGAGGAAGAGAGGAGAAACAATCAGAAAAAGAACAGTTAGTAGTACAGTTAGTAGTACTTGGTCGAAGTTATAAAATGTGTATTTTCCCATATATAGACACATCCTACGTGTTTTAATCAAATCAACTATTATCACTGAGCTTGTCTGATGCTTTAAGCACACAGTTTGATTCAATAATTAAGACACACAAATGACTAGAGGGAGTCGGACCGCAAATGATTTGATTGTGCTCAGACTTGCTGCTCTGTGTTAAAAAAACAAAGACAGCGAGTGACTGTGTGACTAGCACCCGTTGTCTCTCTCTCCTCCCTGCTGCAGCGACCACCACAGAACATCAACAGTGTTTATCGCGCTGTCCCTGTTGTTGAAGCTGTAACATAATTACAGCCATTTCTGACTGAAAAGTTCTGTTACCGAAATCCCTAATTTGTTTAGGAAAAACATTCCCTATGTGACACTCTGGCTCTATGGACTTTGATTTTGAGCCAGGGTTGTTCATTTCACTTGGGTGTATTTCTATGTTGGTTAGTCTAGGTTGTTTTTTCTATGTTTGGTCAATGACTCCCAATCGGAGGTAACGAAAGTGTCAGCTGTTGGCTCGTTATCTCTGATTGGGAGCCATATTTATACTGTGTGTTTTCACCTTGGGGTTGTGGGTTTTTGTTCCATGTTTCTGTCAGTGTTACAGAGGACTTCACTATCGTCATTTGTTGTTTTTTCGTGGTTGCTTTATTAAATAAAGTCATTATGTTCACTCCACGCGCTGCGATTGGTCCGCTTCTTCAGACGATCGTGACAGAAAAACCCACCACAAGAGGACCAAGCAGCGTAACAAACGGCAACAGGACCTACCTACACAGGATTTATGGACGCCTCCAAAGGATTCGTGGACATGGGAGGAGATACGGGCTGGAAAGGGTCCTTGGGCACAACCGGAGGAATATCACCGCCCTCGTGAAGAGCTGGAGGAAGCTAAAGCAGAGAGGAGGTGGTATGGAGGCGGAAGCACGGAGGCAAGGCTGGAAGCTCCGGGAGTACTACCCAAACATTTCTTGGGGAGGAAGCGCCGGGTAAGGAGAAAACGCTTGGTGGATGTCCTCCTCGGTTGGGGACAGATAACGCAGGAGGAGGCCGTTTCGGTACCGGAGGGCGATGAAGGGGGAGAACCTGGCAGGAGAGGAGCAACGACAGCAGCAGGGCCATCGTCGGAAGGACGGAGGCAACCCCAAAAAATTTACGGGGGCACATGGCTTTGGGCGCCTGAACTGCCCGTCTGCTCAACGGCGCCTGACTGCCCGTCTGCCCTAGGCGCCTGAACTGCCCGTCTGCCAAGCGCTGCATAAGCCGCCCGTCTGGGGCCACTGAGCCTGCAAAGCCGCCCGTCTGCCATGAGCCTTCAGAGCCGTCCGCCAGACCGGGAGCCGCTAGAGCCTTCCGCCAGACAGGGAGCCGCTAGAGCCTTCCGCCAGACAGAATCATACACCAGCGATGGAATCAGCAGGAGGCAGCTTCCGTGCAAGACTGGAAGCCCAGGTTCGGGTCCAGCAAGAGCAGCCCTGCAGATGGGAACCGCCTGCGGGAGGTGATGACCACCTCCGAGGCTGGGGTCCGCTCCACCGCCAGCGCCCAGCCAGCACCGTCAGCCAGCCATGAGCAGCCAGATCCCGCCAGCCAGCCATGAGCAGCGAGATCCGTCAGCCAGCCAGAGCAGCCAGATCCGTCAGCAGCCTGAGCAGCGGGATCGTCAGCCAGCCAGAGCAGCCAGATCCGTCAGCCAGCCATGAGCAGCCAGATCCGTCAGCCAGCCGAGCAGCCAGATCCGTAGCCAGCCAGAGCAGCCAGATCCGTCAGCCAGCCAAGAGCAGCCAGATCCGTCAGCCAGCCATGAGCAAGCCGGATCCGTCAGCCAGCCATGAGCAGCCAGACCCGTCCAGCCAGCCAAGAGCCGTCCAGCCAGGATCCGCCAGAGCCGTCCAGCCAGGATCCGCCAGAGCCGGCTCAGCCAGGATCCGCCAGAGCCGCTCCGCCAGGATCCGCCAGAGCCGTCCAGCCAGGATCCGCCAGAGCCGCCCAGCCAGGATCCGCCAGAGCGCCCAGCCAGGATCCGCCAGAGCCGTCAGCCAGGATCCGCCAGAGCCGTTCCAGCCAGGATCCGCCAGAGCCGTCCAGCCAGGATCCGCCAGAGCCGTTCAGCCAGGATCCGCCAGAGCCGTTCAGCCAGGATCCGCCAGAGCCGTTCAGCCAGGATCCGCCAGAGCCGCCCAGCCCGGATCCGCCAGAGCCGCCCAGCCCGGATCCGCCAGCCAGCCAGGATCCGCCAGAGCCAGCCAGCCAGGATCCGCCATTTAGTCCGGAGCTGCCCCTTAGTCCGGTACTGCCCCTCAGCCCGGTGCTGCTCCTTAGCCCGGTGCTGCCCCTTAGCCCGGTGCTGCCCCTTAGTCCGGTGCTGCCCCTTAGGCCGGTGCTGCCCCTAGTCGGTGCTGCCCCCTAGCCCGGTGCTGCCCCTTAGTCCGGTGCTGCCCCTTAGTCCGGGGTGCTGCCCCTTAGTCCGGTGCTGCCCCTGAGTCCGGTGATGCCTCTTGGTCCAGTGTGCCCCTTAATCCTGTGGGGTTTAGTTGGGGGGTGGTCATGTGGAGGAGGTTACACAAGCGGTAGTGACTATGGTGGGGTGGGGACCACGACCAGTGCCTGAGCCGCCACCATAGACAGACGCCCACCCAGACCCTCCCCTAGACTGTTTGCTGGTGCGCTCGGAGCTTCGCACCTTTAGGGGGTACTGTGACACTCTGGCTCTATGGACTTTGATTTTGAGCCAGGGTTGTTCATTTCACTTGGGTGTATTTCTATGTTGGTTAGTCTAGGTTGTTTTTTCTATGTTTGGTCAATGACTCCCAATCGGAGGTAACGAGTGTCAGCTGTCGGCTCGTTATCTCTGATTGGGAGCCATATTTATACTGTGTGTTTTCACCTTGGGGTTGTGGGTTTTTGTTCCATGTTTCTGTCAGTGTTACAGAGGACTTCACTATCGTCATTTGTTGTTTTTTCGTGGTTGCTTTATTAAATAAAGTCATTATGTTCCTCCACGCGCTGCGTATTGGTCCGCTTCTTCAGACGATCGTGACACCCTATTCCCTCAATCCATACTCTCTTTACATGGCACATGTATGCATCGCATGAACGTGACCAATATGGCCTGACCTATAGCATATCATAATCACATCAATAAATTGGTTATAACAAACTCTGAACACTGTAACAGAAAAATGGATGCAGAGGACGTGACAAATGAACTTGAAACGGGGGAATATTTACTGGTTGCTCATGTTATGTTATGTTAGATATAGCTGTCATTTAGGACTGTTAAAATAGGAGCCTAGTTTTATTTCCAATCCAGGCCTTCCTCTTCTAAGAGACAAAGTTATCTTATTGTATCGTGTCGTGGGAAGTAATGCATCATGGTACCAGATTCTACAATCACCTGAGCACTGAGCCTGTTTGTTGCCGTAGTTACTGTATCCAGGGTGACAGAGGCAACTGTAGCTCCATTCTGGTTCTGGCAGTCCCCGCCCACTCCACAGATACCAGACAGTTACATTACACTCATCTATGTCTGAGGGGAGAGAGAGATAAACAGAGAGATGAGTGTACAGGGGGAGGGATTGATGATGATAAGGAGGAAGAGGAAAAGTTGGAGGAACATTATGGAGAGAGAGAGAGAGAAAGAAAGAGAGAAAGAGAAAGAGAGAGAGAGATAAAGCGAGAGAGAGCGAAAGAAAGAGAAAGAGAGAGAGAGAGAGAGAGAGAGAGAGAGAGAGAGAGGTGAGAGACAGTGAGAGAGAGAGAGAGAGAGAGTGTGAGAGACAGTGAGAGAGAGAGAGAGAGAGAGGGAGAGAGAGAGAGAGAGAGAGAGAGAGAAAGAGAGAGAGAGAGATACAGAGAGAGAGAGAGAGAGAGAGAGAGAGAGAGAGAGAGAGAGAGAGAGAGAGAGAGAGAGAAAGAGAAAGAGAGAGAGAGAGAGAGAGAGAGACAGAGAGAGAGAGAGAGAGAGAGAGAGAGAGAGAGAGAGAGAGAGAGAGAGAGAGAGAGAGAGAGAGAGAGAGAGAGAGAGAGAGAGAGAGAGAGAGTACACAAACATTAAAATAAACACATGGGGAGAGGAAGAGAGGACAAACAATCAGAAAAAGAACAGTTAGTAGCGATGTCTTCTAGGGCTTCGATTGGTCGAAGTTATAAAATGTGTATTTTCCCATATATAGACACATCCTACGTGTTTTAATCAAATCAACTATTTTCACTGAGCTTGTCTGATGCTTTAAACACACTGTTTGATTAAATAATTAAGACACACAAATGACTAGAGGTAGTCCGACCGCAATTTATTTGATTGTGCTCAGACTTGCTGCTCTGTGTTAAAAAAACAAAGACAGCGAGTGACTGTGTGACTAGTGTAGTGTATTGGATTATGTCTGTGTTAAATGTTTTTCATGGAGAAATGGAATGTTGTTTGTGTTAGTAGCAAGAGGGAATGTTTTGGGTGTGACGCCAAATACAACAGACCGGAAGTGTCTTGTAGACAGGGGAGACTGGGGATTGGCCAGAAGAGGGGGTAACCCTTATTTTGGCAGTGTCTATATAAGAAGGGTTTTAGACAATAAACCCCAGAGCGGTTATTATAATTCGAGGCAACTGCTCTCCAGACAACGCGTGTCTGTAATTTATGCTGTAACCTCGTGGTATGAATAAAAACTTCTGACACGATGCAGCATAGATGGACTCTTTTGTTGACAGCAATGATGACCACCATTCATCATATACGACACTAGCACCCGTTGTCTCTCTCTCCTCCCTGCTGCAGCGACCACCACAGAACATCAACAGTGTTTATTGCGCTGTCCCTGTTGTTGAAGCTGCAACATAATTACAGCCATTTCTGACTGAAAAGTTCTGTTACCGAAATCCCTAATTTGTTTAGGAAAAACATTCCCTATTCCCTCAATCCGTACTCTCTTTACATGGCAACTGCTTGGCCTCTGACCACAAGGCACTACAGAGGGTAGTGCGTACGGCCCAGTACATCACTGGGGCCAAGCTTCCTGCCATCCAGGACCTCTATACCAGGCGGTGTCAGAGGAAGGCCCTCAAAATTGTCAAAGACTCCAGCCACCCTAGTCATAGACTGTTCTCTCTGCTACCGCACGGCAAGCGGTACCGGAGTGCCAAGTCTAGGTCCAAAAGACATCTCAACAGCTTCTACCCCCAAGCCATAAGACTCCTGAACAGCTAATCATGGCTACCCGGACTATTTGCACTGCCCCCCACCCCATCCTTTTTACGCTGCTGCTACTCTGTTAATTATTTATGCATAGTCACTTTAACTCTACCCACATGTACATATTACTTCAACTATCTCAACTAGCCGGTGCCCCCAGCACATTGACTCTGCACCGGTACCCCCCTGTATATATAGCCTCCCTACTGTTATTTTATTTTACTTCTGCTCTTTTTTCTCAACACTTTTTTTGTTAAAAATAAATGCACTGTTGGTTAAGGGCTGTAAGTAAGCATTTCACTGTAATGTCTGCACCTGTTGTATTCGGCGCATGTGACCAATAACATTTGATTTGATTTGATTTGACACATGTATGCATCGCATGAACGTGACCAATAGGGCCTGACCTATAGCATATCATAATCACATCAATACATTGGTTATAACAAACTCTGAACACTGTAACAGAAAAATGGATGCAGAGGACGTGACAAATAAACTTGAAACGGGGGAATGTTTACTGGCTGCTCATGTTATGTTATGTTAGATATAGCTGTAATTTAGGACTTTTAAAATAGGAGCCTAGTTTTATTTCCAATCCAGGCCTTCCTCTTCTAAGAGACAAAGTTATCTTATTGTATCGTGTCGTGGAAAGTAATGCATCATGGTACCAGATTCTACAATCACCTGAGCACTGTGCCTGTTTGTTGCCGTAGTTACTGTATCCAGGGTGACAGAGGCAACTGTAGCTTCCTTTCTGGTTCTGGCAGTCCCCGCCCACTCCACAGATACCAGCGGTTACATTACACGCATCTATGTCTGAGGGAGAGAGAGAGAAAGAGAGAGATGAGTGTACAGGGGAGAAATTGATGATGATAAGGAGGAAGAGTAACAGTTGGAGGAACATTATGGAGAGAGAGAGAAAGAAAAAGAGAAAGAGAAGGAGAGCGAGAGAGAGAGAGAGAGAGAGAGAGAGAGAGAGAGAGAGAGAGAGAGAGAGAGAGAGAAAGAGTGAGAGAAAGAGAGATAGTGAGAGAGAGTCAGGGGTTAGAGGTCAGGGGTAAGAGGTCAGGGGTCAGGGCTAGCATGGCCTCAGCCACCTCACCTGTGCAGGGGGCAGTGTTGTTGCCATGGTTACTGAGCCCTGACGGACAAGTGCAGGTGTATTGGCCAGATGTGTTTGTGCACGTGCCCAGAGCGCCGCACACCGGGGGAACCCACACACACTCATCCTCATCTTTAGTGGACACACACACACAAGCAAAGCTGAGACCCTCGCATCAAACACACACACACACAGACACGCAAGTACACACACCTGTCTTACCTGTCAATCACACTGGCACAAACCAAACAGGGTCTCCACCACAGTAGGTTGGTGGCACCTTAATTGGGGAGGACGGGCTCGTGGTAATGACTGGAGCGGAATCAGTGGAATGGTATATAAATACATCAAACACATGGTTTCCATGGTTACCATTCGCTGAGTTCCAGACATTATTATGAGCCGTCCTCCCCTCAGCAGCCTCCACTGGTCTCCACAACAACCGTTGCCATGCCGATCAAGACCACATTAATAGCTTGTAAACAAACAAGCGGTTATACGACACGTCTCAGTGATGTCTGCAGAGGCAAGAGGACCACAATGGAAAGAAGACTTCTGGCTTTATTGGATATATTCCTCAATCAGCAGCATTCAACTTTTAATTATCAAATTAATGCATTCAATCAATCAAGACAAGATTCAGGTTCAGCGCCAGCCTCTATCAACTCACACATACATACACACACACACACACACACACACACACACACACACACACACACACACACACACACACACAGCAATGATACCCTTTCGGTGGACTCACCCTCACAGTGTCTAGTGACGTTGGTTATGTTAGATCTGAACCCAGGTAGACACTGGCAGTGGTAGCTCCCGATGGTGTTGAGGCAAGTGGTGTTGCTTCCACAAACCTGTGGTTTCTCCAGGCACTCATTGAAGTCTGAAGAGAGAAGGAAATATGGGGTGTGTTCAAAACGTTTTACAACAAAAACCCATTTCTATTGGACAACTTCCTGAACAGAGAAAATAAGGAGATACTGCCAAAGCAATGTTCACTCCCTTAACATGTAGCATTTACACACACACACACACACACACACACACACACACACACACACACACACACACACACACACACACAGACACAGACACAGACACAGACACAGGCACAGACACAGGCACAGACAGACAAAGACACAGACATACACACACAAACACACTCACTCAAACAAGTCCTCTGTAGCTCAGCTAGTA
>NC_059209.1:4811222-4823722 GCF_020615455.1 Coregonus clupeaformis
TGGAAATTGCTCCCAAGGATGAACCAGACTTGTGGAGGTCTACAATTTATTTTCTGAGCTCTTGGCTGATTTCTTTTGATTTTCCCATGATGTCAAGCAAAGAGGCACTGTTTGAAGGTAGGCCTTGAAATACATCCACAGGTACACCTCCAATTGACTCAAATGATGTCAATTAGCCTATCAAAAGCTTCTAAAGCCATGACATCATTTTCTGGAATTTTCCAAGCTGTTTAAAGGTACTGTCAACTCAGTGTATGTAAACTTCTAACCCTGTGAATTATAAGTGAAATAATCTGTCTGTAAACAATTGTTGGAAAAATTACTTGTGTCATGCACAAAGTAGATGTCCTATTGTTAGATTAATTTGTATTTTAAGAATAATGACTAAAGGATTTCACCCCAAATACAGTATAAATGTTAGAATTATCATGTAGTGTCAACCCACTAACAGAGGGGGCGGTACTAAACATTCAAGGGTGAAGGGGAAGGCGGAAACTGTTAAAAAAAGGAGGAGCATAGTGCCTTTGTTTGTCAAGAGGTATAAAAACAGTATGTATATGTTTTTGGCGCCAGAGCTCCCCATGAATAAAACTACAGATCCTTCTTGTTGGTTGTGGACCTTGAATCATTTATGATTAAAACCAGAGCCTTACAACCTCTGGTAATGATTCAAGCTTAGGGTGAACTAGAGATAGAAATTCACTTGACACCTAACCGACTTGCCAAAGCTATAGTTTGTTAACAAGAAATTTGTGAAGTGGTTGAAAAACGAGTTTTAATGACTCCAACCTAAGTGTATGTAAACGTCCGACTTCAACTGTAGATTACCTCCCTTCAACAATAGACAATGTGTTACCTACACCAATATCAACACCATCATCTCTGCAACCCTCCTCCACGCCACTGACCTTCTGATTTTGTCTCTGTAGTCTATAATCATTCTC
This sequence comes from Coregonus clupeaformis, assembly GCF_020615455.1. Taxonomy (NCBI): domain Eukaryota; kingdom Metazoa; phylum Chordata; class Actinopteri; order Salmoniformes; family Salmonidae; genus Coregonus; species Coregonus clupeaformis. The sequence goes on from NC_059209.1 coordinate 4,812,167, forward strand.
AGCAGATAAACGAGGTAGAATCACAACGAGGTAGAATCACAACGGTAGAATTACAACGGTAGAATTACAACGAGGTAGAATTACAACGAGGTAGAATCACAACGGTAGAATCACAACTAGGTAGAATTACAACGAGGTAGAATCACAACGAGGTAGAATTACAACGAGGTAGAATCACAACGGTACAATTACAACGAGGTAGAATCACAACGCTCCCCACGCCTCATTATTTTCCTTTTTGATATTTTTTAATTAGCCTACAAATAGCCATCTCCTTCTTCTCATGTAGAGTACTGTACCTAGAACACAAGGGTTGGATTAGCACCAAACAAGTTCATGTCAGAAAAATCACGTAGAAAATCTGGCTTACGGTTAGCCTTATATACATTATCTACTGGCATCATTTTAAATTGAGAACTTAAAGCTACCTCATCAATATGCAAACGATGTGTGAGTTTAGCTATTCTCTGCTTCAGGTGTACAATGACAAGGGACACATTGATTGCACATGCCCAGTAGGCCAGTTATACCATCATACTGTAGGCCTCTTGGCTGCATTGATGACGCATGTCAATATGATCAGCTGCAAAACAGGTTCACATGGCTGATATCCTGAGACAGAGTGACAACCAAATAAAACCGATAGGAGAGCTCACAGCTGGACAACAAGGTCATGTTAGGAGAGCTCACAACTGGACAACAAGGTCATGATAGGAGAGCTCACAGCTGGACAACAAGGTCATGATAGGAGAGCTCACAACTGGACAACAAGGTCATGTTAGGAGAGCTCACAGCTGGACAACAAGGTCATGCTCACAACTGGACAACAAGGTCATGCTCACAACTGGACAACAAGGTCATGTTAGGAGAGCTCACAACTGGGCAACAAGGTCATGTTAGGAGAGCTCACAGCTGGACAACAAGGTCATGTTAGGAGAGCTCACAGCTGGACAACAAGGTCATGATAGGAGAGCTCACAGCTGGACAACAAGGTCATGTTAGGAGAGCTCACAGCTGGACAACAAGGTCATGTTAGGAGAGCTCACAACTGGACAACAAGGTCATGTTCGTTTGAGAAAGCAACACAGAAACACAGAGCGATTGGAGACTTCACAACTTTCTATTGCAGAACTGTGATATGTGATGAATGAACGTTGACACTAGTTCATCTTGAATAATGTTTTTAAGTTAACAATGAAAACAAGTTTAAACACTTCAATGAATCAACATTTAATTAATACAAATATTATTTCAAAATGTACAAATAATCTAACTTGTTTGTAAATGTTAAACATCTTAGTAAGTAGGCTATTATTACTAAATTATAATTTCAGGTGAACAAAAAAGTCCATACCAGAGTTGGCTAACCTTGCTCCACTCCCTGATCTACTGGGTGAGCAGACTTCAATTCCAGCCCAGCAATAATACACATTATTATCAACTCATTAGGTTTGATAAGTTGAAAGAGGTGTGTTAGTGCTGGGCTGGAACAGAAGCCTGCACACCCAGCATACCTCCAGGAGAAGGATCAGGTCCTGCTACAGTTGTAATAGGTTTGTAGCCTACATTGTGTGTGACTTTTAGCTGTATTGTTGTATATAACATTTGCTAACATAAGTACACATACAACCCAGTGATGTGGCAGCAGTCTCTTGGGACATTCACTGGGACCTCTTCATATGCAGACAGGCTTTCGCAGCTCACAAAGAAACAGCCTTCATTTTACTACAATTACACAGTCCTGACTATTGTCTCTCTGTCTGTCTTCATAGTTTTCCTCTCTAGGGACTAAAACTGGAGAATCTTTTCATGATGTCATCCCACAACCTGCGCTAAATAACTGGTACACCTACTCCCTTTCTGACAGCTGGAGCAGAAAACCCTTTCACCCTCTTCCATTGCTGTTGTCTACAAATTCATTTGGAGCATTAGTTTTTACAATGATAAATAGGCCTACATCAGGATAACAAGCTAATATGAAGTCAGCTGATGATATTTCACTTAGCAATAGTAAGTAAGTAAGTTGGCTAGCCAGCTAGCAGCTCATTAGCCTACACACAGTGGCCTGCTGTAGCTAGCTAGCTAACAAGCAGCTCATTAGCCTACAAACAGAGGCCTGCTTTAGCTAACTAGCTAACAAGCAGCTCATTAGCCTACACACAGTGGCCTGCTGTAGCTAGCTAGCTAGCAAGCAGCTCATTAGCCTACACACAGTGGCCTGCTTTAGCTAGCTAGCTAACAAGCAGCTCATTAGCCTACACACAGAGGCCTGCTGTAGCTAACTAGCTAACAAGCAGCTCATTAGCCTACACACAGTGGCCTGCTTTAGCTAGCTAGCTAACAAGCAGCTCATTAGCCTACACCTATTCAAGTAAGTCGGTAAATACATTTTGAAAATGTAATAAAAACCCAGATGTATTTTTTATTAGCTACAGCAGGCCACTGTGTGTAGGCTAATGAGCTACTTGTTAACACCATGCCAATAAAGCCACTTTGAATTGAATTGAGAGGGGGGAGAGAGAGAGAGAGAGAGAGAGAGGGGGGAGAGAGGGGGAGAGAGAGAGAGAGAGAGAGAGAGAGAGAGAGGGGGGAGAGAGTGGGGGAGAGAGAGGGGAGAGAGAGGGGGGAGAGAGAGGGATGGAGAGAGAGAGAGAGAGAGAGAGAGAGGGAAAGCGAGAGAGAGACAGAGGACAGACAGACAAAAACATTTAGAATGAGAGACAGAGAGAGAAAGAGAGAAAGAGGAGGGAGGAAGAGAGGGATAAACTCTAATGGAACGTTTTGACCAGAAGCGGTGCCTCCGCTTGACAACTCCTCGCTCCAAAAGATTGTCCGCTTCGTGGGCGTGAGCATAGGCATGAACCTATTCAAGTAAGTAAGTAAATACATTTTGGAAATGTAAAAAAAAACAGATGTATTATTAATTATCTACAGCAGGACGCTGTGTATTTACTTACTTACACACACACACACACACACACACACACACACACACACACACACACACACACACACACACACACACACACACACACACACACACACACACACACACACACACACACCCAAACACAGATAGTCAAGTTACAAAGATATACAAGGTTAGACTCACCCAGAATAAGTAGAACAGTTCTGGACTCCATCTCAAAGACAGACTGATATTATATCCACACCAGACAACTAGTAGGATCCAAATAAAACTAGTCCTGTCAGAACAATCAGTCTGAGATTAAATCTGTTTTACAGTTGAATTCAGATTGAAGAAAATCCCAGGTTAAGAATGTTTGTATTCTGTATGATTCACGGTGATAAAATGAACAGAAGAAAACGTACAAATATCTTCCCTCTCTTTTGGCGAGACAAGTCTCTGTGTGAGCCGCGTGGAGAAAGAAAAACAACTACTTTGCTCTCCTCTCTCCGCTCCCTCTTTCTCTTTCTGAAGTTTAGTCTCACACTGTTAGAGCCCGCCCCTTACTCTCTGTTTCACACTCCCCCTTCTGTTTCACCCTTATATCTCTCTCTCTGTTGCCCTTTCTGTTTCACTCTTGTTTTTCAATTTCAATTTAAGGGCTTTATTGGCATGGGAAACATATGTTTACATTGCCATAGCAAGTGAAATAGATAATAAACAAAAGTGAAATAAACAGTCAGAAATGAACAGTAAACATTACACTTGCACAAGTTCCAAAGGAATAGAGACATTTCAAATGTCATATTATGTATATATACAGTGTTATAGCAACGTGCAAATAGTTAAAGTACAAAAGGGAAAATAAACATAAATATGGGTTGTATTTACAATGGTGTTTGTTCTTCACTGGTTGCCCTTTTCTTGTGGCAACAGGTCACAAATCTTGCAGCTGTGATGGCACACTGTGGTATTTCACCTAATAGATATGGGAGTTTATTAAACTTGGATTTGTTTTCAAATTCTTTGTGGGTCTGTGTAATCTGAGGGAAATATGTGTCTCTAATATGGTCATACATTTGGCAGGAGGTTAGGAAGTGTCACGTCTCCTCCGGTTGTTCCCCCCCGGCGCTCTGATTCGCCGGTCTACTGAGCCACCGGTCTGAGCGCACCAACTCGGCAAACACAGGAATGGAAACCCAACGCACCCTAATCACCTCCAGCGCACCTGCACCTCATCATCTCATCACCACCCCTATATAGCGCTGGACTGTTCAGTCATTGTTGTGTGTGATTGTTAGTGTCACGTCGTTAACGTGCGCTTTGTTATGCTCTTTCTCAGTGTTAAGTAAAGCTTTTCTTAATTCGGGGTCAGTCACAGTGGTCAGGTATTCTACAACTGTGTACTCTCTGTTTAGGGCCAAATAGCATTATAGTTTGCTGTGTTTTTTGGTTCATTAATTATTTCCAGTGTGTCAAGTAGTTACACTACATGACCAAAAGTATGTGGACACGTGCTCGTCGAACATCTCACTCCAAAATCATGGGCGTTAATATCAATCAATCAATCAATCAATTTTATTTTATATAGCCCTTCTTACATCAGCTAATATCTCGAAGTGCTGTACAGAAACCCAGCCTAAAACCCCAAACAGCTAGTAATGCAGGTGTAGAAGCACGGTGGCTAGGAAAAACTCCCTAGAAAGGCAAAACCTAGGAAGAAACCTAGAGAGGAACCAGGCTATGAGGGTGGCCAGTCCTCTTCTGGCTGTGCCGGGTGGAGATTATAACAGAACCATGCCAAGATGTTCAAAAATGTTCATAAGTGACAAGCATGGTCAAATAATAATCAGGAATAAATCTCAGTTGGCTTTTCATAGCCGATCATTAGAGTTTAAAACAGCAGGTCTGGGACAGGTAGGGGTTCCATAACCGCAGGCAGAACAGTTTAAACTGGAATAGCAGCAAGGCCAGGCGGACTGGGGACAGCAAGGAGTCACCACGGCCGGTAGTCCCGACGTATGGTCCTAGGGCTCAGGTCTCTCAGTTGGCTTTTCATAGCCGATCATTTAGAGTTGAAAACAGCAGGTCTGGGACAGGTAGGGGGTTTCGTAGCCGCAGGCAGAACAGTTGAAACTGGAATAGCAGCAAGGCCAGGCGGACTGGGGACAGCAAGGTGTCATCATGCCCGGTAGTCCTGACGTATGGTCCTAGGGCTCAGGTTCTCAGAGAGAAAGAGAGAACGAGAGAATTGAGAGAGAGCATACTTAAATTCACACAGGACACTGGATAAGACAGGAGAAGTACTCCAGGTATAACCAACTAACCCCAGCCCCCGACACATAAACTACTGCAGCATAAATACTGGAGGCTGAGACAGGAGCGGTCCGGAGACACTGTGGCCCCATCCGAAGAAACCCCGGACAGGGCCAAACAGGAAGGATATAACCCCACCCACTCCGCCAAAGCACAGCCCCCCGCACCACTAGAGGGATATCCCCAACCACCAACTTACAATCCTGAGACAAGGCCGAGTATAGCCCACAGAGGTCTCCACCACAGCACAAACCAAGGGGGGGGGTCCCCCCACTTTGCTGCTATAACAGCCTCCACTCTTCTGGGAAGGCTTTCCACTAGATGTTGGAACATTGCTGCGGGTACTTGCTTCAATTCAGCCACAAGAGCATTAGTGAGGTCTGCACTGATGTTGGGCCATTAGGCCTGGCTCACAGTCGGCGTTCCAGTTCATTCCAAAAGTGTTTGATGGGGTTGAGTTGAGGAATCTGTTTAGGCCAGTCAAGTTCTTCCACACCGATCTCGACAAATCATTTCTGTATGGATCTCACTTTGTGCAGGGGGGCATTGTCATCCTGAAACAGGAAAGGTCTTTCCCCAAACTGTTGCCACAAAGTTGGAAGCACAGAATCGTCTAGTATGACATTGTATACTGTAGCGTTAAGATTTCCCTTCACTGGAACTAAGGGGCCTAGCCCGAACCATGAAAAACAGCCCCAGACCATTATTCCTCCTCCACCAAACTTTACAGTTGGCACTATGCATTGGGGCAGGTTGTGTTCTATTGGCATCCGCCAAATCCAGATTAGTCCGTCGGACTGCCAGATGGTGAAGCGTGATTCATCACTCCAGAGAACGTGTTTCCACTGCTCCAGAGTCCAATGGCGGTGAACTTTACACCACTCCAGCAAATGCTTGGCATCGTGCATGGTGGTCTTAGGCTCATGTGCTGCTGCTCGGCCATGAAAACCCATTTCATTAAGCTCCCGATGAACAGTTCTTGTGCTGACGTTGCTTCCAGAAGCTGTTTGGAACTTGGCGGTCCTGTTCTGCGAGCTTGTGTGGCCTAACACTTTGCGGCTGAGCCGTTGTTGCTCCTTGACGTTTCCACTTCACAATAACAGCACTTACAGTTGACTGGAGCAGCTCCAGCAGGGCAGGAATTTGACGAACAGACTTGTTGGAAAGGTGGCATCCTATGACAGTGCCACGTTGAAAGTCACTGAGCTCTTCAGTACGGACCATTCTACTGCCAATGTTTGTCTATGGAGATTGCATGGATGTGCGCTCAATTGTATACACCTGTCAGCAACGGGTGTGGCTGAAATTGCCGAATCCACTAATTTGAAGGGGTGTCCACATACTTTTGTATATATAGTGTATCTTTTAGTTTTCTCATGATTTGGTTGGGTCTAATTGTGTTGCAGTCCTGGGGCTCTGTGGGGTCTTTTTGTGTTTGTGAACAGAGCCCCAGAACCAGCTTGCTTAGAGGACTCTTCTCCAGATTAAAATTTCTCTGTAGGTGATGGCTTTGTTATGGAAGGTTTGGGAATCGCTTCCTTTTAGGTGGTTGTAGAATTTAACGACTCTTTTCTGGATTTTGATCATTAGCGGGTATCGGCCTAATTCTGCTCTGCATGAATTATTTTGTGTTTTTCGTTGTACATGGAGGATGTTTTTGCAGAATTCTGCATTTAGAGTCTCAGTTTGGTGTTTGTCCCATTTAGTGAATTCTTGGTTGGTGAGCGGACCCCAGACCTCACAACCATAAAGGGCGTTCTTGCTCTTTCCCTCCTGTCACTCTCTTTCTCTTTCTGTTCCAACTCTTTCTCTCTCTTTCTTCTTCCTTTTTTCTATTCCTCTATCATTCTCTTCTTATACCACTAGTCTCTGTCTAGTTCCCTCTCTTATTCTGGTTCGCGGTCTCTCTCTCTCTCTCTCTCTCTCTCTCGCTGTCTCTCTCTCTCTCTCGCTGTCTCTCTCTCTCTCTCTCGCTGTCTCTCTCTCTCTCTCTCTCTCTCTCTCTCGCTGTCTCTCTCTCGCTGTCTCTCTCTCTCTCTGTCTCTCTCTCTCTGTCTCTCTCTCGCTGTCTCCCTCTCGCTGTCTCCCTCTCGCTCTCTCTCTCTCGCTGTCTCTATCTCTCTGTCTCTCTCTCTGTCTCTCTCTCTCCCTCTCTCGCTCTCTCTCGCTGTCTCTCTCTCTCTCTCTCTCTCTCTCTCTCTCTCTCTCTCTCTCTCTCTCTCTCTCTCTCTCTCTCTCGCTGTCTCTCTCTCGCTGTCTCTCTCTCTCTGTCTCTCTCTCTATCTCCCTCTCTCACTGTCTCTCTCTCTCTCTCGCTGTCTCTATCGCTCTCACTGTCTCTCTCTATCTTTAAATAGCTTCTGAAAACAAGCCCATTGTAATTACAACCTATATTTAACTGTTTATTTATTTTCCCTTTCATACTTCAACTATTTGCACATTGTTACAACACTGTACATAGCCGATAATATAACATTTCAAATGTCTATAGTCTTTAAAAACGAGAGAGAGAGAGAGAGAGAGAGAGAGAGAGAGAGAGAGAGAGAGAGAGAGAGAGAGAGAGAGAGAGAGAGAGAGAGAGAGAGAGAGAGAGAGAGAGAGAGATATGTTCTTTTGAGTGTGTATACGGTAGTTCTAGTTTTGGAGAGTCCGAGAGGCTTATTGATCTTGGTGCATCACGACTGAAAGACTGTGGTTAGACTGCAGGCCTCACACACACTGAGGGTCTTTATATGACACTCACACACACACACACACACACACACACTGAGGGTCTTTATGAAGTGATATATAGATTACCTCCCTTCAACAATAGACTCTGTGTTACAGTTCCCTCCTCTCTTCCTCCCTCCTCTCTCTCTCTCTTTCTCTCATTCTAAATGTTTGTCTGTTTGTCTGTCTGTCACTCCTTTTTTCCTCTCTCTTGACCTCCCCCCTCTCTCTCTCTCTTACTCTCTGCCCCCCCTCTCTCTCTCTCTTACTCTCTGCCCCCCCTCTCTCTCTCTCTTACTCTCTGCCCCCCCCTCTCTCTCTCTCTTACTCTCTGCCCCCCCCCCTCTCTCTCTCTTACTCTCTGCCCCCCCTCTCTCTCTCTCTTACTCTCTGCCCCCCCTCTCTCTCTCTCTTACTCTCTGCCCCCCCTCTCTCTCTCTCTTACTCTCTGCCCCCCCCTCTCTCTCTCTCTCTTACTCTCTGCCCCCCCTCTCTCTCTCTCTCTTACTCTCTGCCCCCCCCTCTCTCTCTCTCTCTTACTCTCTGCCACCCTCTCTCTCTCTCTCTCCCTCCCGAGACGTAGATGTAGATTAAGGCAGCCCCCCTCACCTCTCTGATTCATAGGGGTTGAGTTAAATGCAGAAGACACATTTCAGTTGAATACATTCAGTTCTGCAACTGACTACACTCATAGAAAAAAAGGTGCTATCTAGAACCAAAAAGGGTACTTCAACACTGTGTTAAAGTTCATCCATCACTTCCTCCCTCCTCTCTCTCTCTCTTTCTCTTTTTGTTTGTCTGTCTGTCTGTCTGTCAGTCTTGTCTGTTTGTCTGTCTATCTGTTTGTCTGTCTGTATGTCTGTCTGGCTGTCTGTTTGGCTGTCTGTTTATTTGTCTGTCTGTCTGTTTGTCTCTCCCCCCTCTCTCCCCCCCTCTCTCTCTCTCTCTCCCCCTACCTCTCTCTCTCTCTCTCTCTCTCTCTCTGTCGTCAGTCTCTGGGCTAAGACGTAGAGAAATCTGTATTCATATCAGACCTGGGTTCAAATACTATTTAAAACATTTCAGATCCTTCTATTTCTAGCCTGTCTGAAGTGTCATATGGGCATGGTTTGTACATTAGCCGCTATAATTTTGGTTCAATTACGCCAGGCAAGCTCAATCAAGCCCATATAAAGTATTTGCAATGATATCGAGTAGTATCTGAATCCAGGTCTGACTCATTGAGGGACTCTCCAGATAGCCAACTAGTGTCAGTGCTGCCACTATGTTGCTTCTTGGAAACATTGATATTCTGACAACAATAAATAACAGAACATACCCTGAACATAGCATTACATAAGTACCTGAACGTACCTTAAGTACAGTAACACATAATGTAACATATACTAACTTATAGCATAACATAACATAGTAGCTAACGTATATTAAGATATTATCTTAACACATTATAACATAAAACAACATACCAAAGCATGGTATGACATAACACATGCTGACCACTGAGAACTGCCAAACTATCTATACACACTGAAACTGTGTATACACACTAAAACTGTCTATACACACTAAAATTGTATATAAACTCTCTTGTAAATAGTCCTGTAGTTTATAGATGTTCTAGATAGAGTTGTAACATTCACACTATATCTATGGTTGGGTTGTAACATTCACACTATATATATGGTTTGGTTGTAACATTCACACTATATCCATGGTTGGGTTGTAACATTCACACTATATCCATGGTTTGGTGGTAACATTCACACTATATCCATGGTTTGGTGGTAACATTCACACTATATCCATGGTTTGGTTGTAACATTCACACTATATCCATGGTTTGGTTGTAACATTCACACTATATCCATGGTTTGGTGGTAACATTCACACTATATCTATGGTTTGGTGGTAACATTCACACTATATCCATGGTTGGGTTGTAACATTCACACTATATCTATGGTTGGGTTGTAACATTCACACTATATCCATGGTTGGGTTGTAACATTCACACTATAATAATAATAATATGCCATTTAGCAGACGCTTTTATCCAAAGCGACTTACAGTCGTGCGTGCATACATTTTTGTGTATGGGTGGTCCCGGGGATCGAACCCACTACCTTGGCGTTACAAGCGCCGTGCTCTACCAGCTGAGCTACAGAGGACCACGTCTATGGTTGTTACATGGTTGGTAAAGGGTTGGAATATTCTGTAGCCATTCAACTATAACTGACAAGGAATTATGAAATACCATATAATATACCACAATATCTCTATTTGTCACTCTCTTACACACACAAACACACACACACACACACACACACAAACACACAACTAGTCAAGGTTAGACTCACCCAGAATAAGTAGAACAGTTCTGGACTCCATCTCAAAGACAGACTGATATTATATCCACACCAGACAACTAGTAGGATCCAAATAAAACTAGTCCTGTCCGAACAATCAGTCTGAGATTAAATCTGTTTTACAGTTGAATTCAGATTGAAGAAAATCCCAGGTTAAGAATGTTTGTATTCCGTATGATCCACGGTGATAAAATGAACAGAAGAAAACGAAGAAAAAAAACTTCCCTCTCTTTTGGCGAGACAAGTCTCTGTGTGAGCCGCGTGGAGAAAGAAAAAAAACTTTGCTCTCCTCTCTCCGCTCCCTCTCTCTCTTTCTGAAGTTTAGTCTCACACTGTTAGAGCCCGCCCCTTACTCTCTGTTTCACACTCCCCCTTCTGTTTCACCCTTATCTCTCTCTCTCTCTGTTGCCCTTTCTGTTTCACTCTTGTTTTTCAATTCAATTCAAAGGACTTTATTGGCATGGGAAACATATGTTTACGTTGCCATAGCAAGTGAAATAGATAATAAACAAAAGTGAAATAAACAGTCAGAAATTAACAGTAAACATTACACTTACACAAGTTCCAAAGGAATAGAGCCATTTTAAATGTCATATTATGGCTATGTAGAGTGTTGTAACGATGTGAAAATAGTTAAAGTACAAAATGGAAAATAAATAAACATAAATATGGACTCTCATTCTCTTTCTCTTAGAGACCGCCACTCTCTTTCTCTTTTTCACCTTGTCTCTCTCTCCTGTTTTTCTCTTCTTAAACCTCTTGTCTCTCTCTAGTTCCCTCTCTTATTATTGACATGGAAATTAGGTTCTCATTCACTGTTTAGTTCTCTCTCTCTCTCGCTCTCTCTCTCTCTTTCTAGGGGGTTAACTTCTCTGAATAGCTTTTGAAACCAAGCCAAGTGGAACATAGAGCTGAGAGAGCGATCGGAGAGGGAGAGAGAGGGTGAGTAGGAGCGAAATATAAGGGGGTGGGGGGGAGAGAGAGAGAGAGAGAGAGAGAAAGAGAGAGAGAGAGAGAGAGAGAGAGAGATGTGTAATGGTTCATCTAAACAGCTGCTGTTCTAGAGTCTTTGCCAGTAAGTAATCCAATCTCAGCCTCCGTCTCCGTCCTCACTCTCCGTCCTCGCTCTCCGTAGCTCTCTCTTTCTCTCTCTGTTTCTCTCGCTCTCTATCTCTCCTAGTGTTGTCAAGATACTAGAATTTTGATTTAGACTCTCGATACCAAAACAATACCAAAAAGATACCACGGCAAAAA
>NC_059209.1:4833722-4916222 GCF_020615455.1 Coregonus clupeaformis
ACTAGGGTGTTGAGGATGGTGGATGGGCTTAAGACTCTGGATCCAAAGGTTGCATGTTCAAATCCAGCAATAGAACATCTCTTTATTTATTATTAAGCCTATCCCAAACCTTAACCCTTACCTTAACCATTCAGATTTAATGCCTAACCTTAATAATCCAGAGTTAATGCCTAACCTTTGACTTTTGAGAAACATGGATGAACGTCTAATTTTGACATCAGACTGTGAGAGATTGTTGGTCAAGCCAACAGAATGAAAACTCCCTCTCCTATTACCCCATCAACCAGCCATGCTGTGCCAGGCTGCAGGAACTTCACTGTTTCCACAACCTAGTGCCTTTAGCTTATCAGAATTCTACAGGTGGAAACCATGGTGACAGACTTTGGCGGGCGCCTCCCTTCCACCTCTCACTTCCTGCCCGGGGGAAAACCCTCACACACTATTGGTTCCTTCCTGAGAGGCTGGGGTCATCAGGTCGTTGCCATGGGAATGTCTCATGTTGCCAAATGCTGTAATTTGACTATGATTATTCCTTTCTACCTCCTACATCGCAAGTCATAACACACACACACACACCACAGACATAGACAAAACACACACACACACACACCACAGACATAGACAAAACACACACACACACCACAGACATAGACAAAACACACACACACACACCACAGACATAGACAAAACACACACACACACCACAGACATAGACAAAACACACACACACACCACAGACATAGACAAAACACACACACACCACAGACATAGACAAAACACACACACACACCACAGACATAGACAAAACACACACACACACCACAGACATAGACAAAACACACACACACACCACAGACATAGACAAAAACACACACCAACACACACACACACACACCACAGACATAGACAAAAACACACACCAACACACACACACACACACACCAAAGACATAGACAAAAACACACACACACACACCACAGACATAGACAAAAACACACGCATACATACACACCACACACACACCAACACACACACCAACACACACACACACACACCACAGACATAGACAAAAACACACGCATACATACACACCACACACACACCAACACACACACACACACACCACAGACATAGACAAAAACACACACACACCAACACACACACACACACCACAGACATAGACAAAAACACACGCATACATACACACCACACACACACCAACACACACACCAACACTCACACAGTAATGATGACATTATTAGTTGCGCTGTACAGCTCTAGTTGTGGAGAGTGAGAGATGCTGTGTTAGCCTTAGTGTGTTTCTAATGGAATGCTACAGTAAACAGGGATGTTTCTAATGGAATGCTACAGTAAACAGGGATGTTTCTCATGGAATGCTACAGTAAACAGGGATGTTTCTCATGGAATGCTACAGTAAACAGGGATGTTTCTAATGGAATTCTACAGTAAACAGGGATGTTTCTAATGGAATGCTACAGTAAACAGGGATGTTTCTCATGGAATGCTACAGTAAACAGGGATGTTTCTAATGGAATGCTACAGTAAACAGGGATGTTTCTAATGGAATTTTACAGTAAACAGGGATGTTTCTAATGGAATGCTACAGTAAACAGGGATGTTTCTAATGGAATTCTACAGTAAACAGGGATGTTTCTAATGGAATGTTACAGTAAACTGGGATGTTTCTAATGGAATGCTACAGTAAACAGGGATGTTTCTAATGGAATGCAACAGTAAACAGGGATGTTTCTAATGGAATGCTACAGTAAACAGGGATGTTTCTAATGGGATGCTACAGTAAACAGGGATGTTTCTAATGGAATGCAACAGTAAACAGGGATGTTTCTAATGGAATGCTACAGTAAACAGGGATGTTTCTAATGGAATGCTACAGTAAACAGGGATGTTTCTAATGGAATTCTACAGTAAACAGGGATGTTTCTAATGGAATGCTACAGTAAACAGGGATGTTTCTAATGGAATGTTACAGTAAACAGGGATGTTTCTAATGGAATGTTACAGTAAACAGGGATGTTTCTAATGGAATGCTACAGTAAACAGGGATGTTTGTAATGGAATGCTACAGTAAACAGGGATGTTTCTAATGGAATGCTACAGTAAACAGGGATGTTTCTAATGGAATGCAACAGTAAACAGGGATGTTTCTAATGGAATGCTACAGTAAACAGGGATGTTTCTAATGGAATGCTACAGTAAACAGGGATGTTTCTAATCGAACGTAACAGTAAACAGGGATGTTTCTAATGGAATATTACAGTAAACAGGGATGTTTCTAATGGAATGCTGAAGTAAACATGGATGTTTCTAATTGGATGCTACAGTAAACAGGGATGTTTCTAATGGAATGCAACAGTAAACAGGGATGTTTCTAATGGAATGTAACAGTAAACAAGGATGTTTCTAATGGAACGTTACAGTAAACAGGGATGTTTCTAATGGAATTCTACAGTAAACAGGGATGTTTCTAATGGAATGCTACAGTAAACAGGGATGTTTCTAATGGAATTTTACAGTAAACAAGGATGCTTCTAATGGAATGCTACAGTAAACAGGGATGTTTCTAATGGAATGCTACAGTAAACAGGGATGTTTGTAATGGAATGTTACAGTAAACAAGGATGTTTCTAATCGAATGCTACAGTAAACAGGGATGTTTCTAATGGAATGATACAGTAAACAGGGATGTTTCTCATGGAATGCTACAGTAAACAGGGATCTTTCTGAAAGTAGTCTAGCTAAGCATGTACTGTGTACTGGACCCCTAATATAAACTAATGCACTGGTTCCCAAACTGTGTGTGTGTGTGTGTGTGTGTGTGTGTGTGTGTGTGTGTTCTGGGTTTTCCAAGCCCTTCAAAGATGCTCCCTAAGTTCTTCCTCATGTTGATTGGTGTTTGGACTTTTTCAGATCAACATGTAGAGAGAGAGAGTATGTGGTCTATATACAGTATCTTTACTTCGGTAATCTGTGGTATTCAGTTACGTAAGGAACCATGTTATCAGAATAAGTTACTGGTTTCAAAGTCCATTCTCCTACCTGGGCGTGTTTTATGAGAGAGAGTGTGTGTGTGCTTGTGTGCATGGGTGCGTGTGTGTGAGTGTGTGAGTGTGTTTGTGTGAGTGTGCGTGTGTGTGTGCGTGTCTGTCTGTGTGCGTGCGTGCGTGTGTGTGCATGCGTGTGTGTGCGTGTGTGTGTGTGTGTGTATGTCTGTGTGTGTGTGTGTGTGTGTGTGTGTGTGTGTATATGTCTGTGTGTGTGTGTGCGTGTGTGTGTGTGTGTATGTCTGTGTGTGTCTGTGTGTGTGTGTGTCTGTTGAGTAACTCCTGGCTGGTAGAGACAGATGTATTCTCTCTAATGGACTGTGAGATAAACACTGAAATACCAGATGTCACCCTATTCCCTATTTAGTGCACTACTTTTGACCAGGGCCCATAGAGTAGTAGTGTACTATCTAGGGAATAGACTGCCATTTGGAACGCAGAAAGAGCCTCTGATGACGTCCTGCTGGGAAGTAATACGACACACACGTATATATACACATATACAGTACCATTCAAAAGTTTACTCATTCAAGGGTTTTTCTTTATTTTGACTATTTTCTACATTGTAGAATAATAGTGAAGACATCAAAACTATGAAATAACACCTATGGAATCATGTAGCAACCAAAAAAGTGTTAAACAAATCAAAACATATTTTCATTCTTCAAATAGCCAGCCTTTGCCTTGATGACAGCTTTGCACACTCTCTTGCATTCTCTCAACCAGCTTCACCTGGAATGCTTTTCCAACAGTCTTGAAGGACTTCCCACATATGCTGAGCACTTGTTGGCTGCTTTTCCTTCACTCTGCCGTCCGACTCATCCCAAACCATCTCAATTGGGTTGAGGTCGGGGGATTGTGGAGGCCAGGTCATCTGATGCAGCACTCAATCGCTCTCCTTCTTGATAAAATAGCCCTTACACAGCCTGGAGGTGTGTTGGGTAATTGTCCTGTTGAAAAACAAAGGATAGTCCCACTAAGCCCAAACCAGATGGGATGGCGTATCACTGCAGAATGCTGTGGTAGCCATGCTGGTTAAGTGTGCCTAGAATTCTAAACAAATCACTGACAGTGTCACCACAAAGCACCCCCACACCATAACACCTCCTCCTCCATGCTTTACGGTGGGAACTACACATGCGGAGATCATCCGTTCACCCACACCGCATCTCACAAAGACACGGCGGCTGGAACCAAAAATCTCCAATTTGGAATCCAGACCTAAGGACAAATTTCCATCGGTCTATTGTCCATTGCTCGTGTTTCTTGGCCCAAGCAGGTGTCTTCTTCTTATTGGTGTAACTATGGGTCTTCCATTCCTGTGGCGGTCCTCATGAGAGCCAGTTTCATCATAGCGCTTGATGGTTTTTGTATACTGACTTTCATGTCTGAAAGTAATGATGGACTGTCGTTTCTCTTTGCTTATTTGAGCTGTTCTTGCCACAATATGGACTTGGTCTTTTACCAAATAGTGCTATCTTCTGTATACAGTGATCCCTCGCCACTTCGCGGTTCACTTATCGCGGATTCGCTATTTCGCGGATTTTCATAATGCATTTTTTTTTTGGTGCATTGTGCTCTGCATTCTGATTCGCTAAAAACTCACTCCCGCTTCTTGTATCAAAACATGCTACGAATTGTGCTATCATTTTGTCGTCTCGTGCAGTTATGTGTACGTACATAAAACAGCTTGGCAAATTTACATTAAGTTGGCCAAATTATCTTGTAATTTCGAACATCTCCTAATGAAATGGGACCCTTTGATGAGCCGTTCGTTACAGTTCTCCAACGTAATCGATGGTGGCATGTCGGTGTACAAGGATCTTTTTGCAAAGAAGAAAAAAGAGCGACAACAGCTGCCTATCACTATGTTCTTCTCCCGAACAAACACACCTGCACCGCGGGCTTCAGAAGAAGAGAACACTGCAGAGCGCAGTCAGGATGCAGCGGCCCAGTCTGAAGAGCAGTGAAACGGCCTACACGTGAGTCACTGTATTTGTATACATGTAATAGTTGCTAATTGTAAAAAAAAAAGTTTTCTATTTCGCGATTTCACTTATCGCGGGTCATTTTCGGAACGTAACCCCCGCGATAAACGAGGGATTACTGTACCTTGTCACAACACAACTGATTGGCTCAAACGCATTAAAAAGGAAAGAAAATCCACAAATTAACTTTTAAGAAGGCACACCTGTTAATTTAAATGCATTCCAGGTGACTACCTCATGAAGCTGGTTGAGAGAATGCCAAGAGTGTGCAAAGCTGTCATCAAGGCAAAGGGTTGCTGTTTAAAGAATATCAAATATCAAATATATTTTGATTTGTTTAACACTTTTTTGGTTACTACATGATTCCATATGTGTTATTTCATAGTTTTGATATCTTCACTATAATTCTACAATGTGAAAATAGTAAAAATAAAGAAAAACCCTTGAATGAGCAGGTATGTCCAAACTTTTGACTGGTAGTGTATATATGCACACATACTCTAACTCTCTTCCTGAAACTTCCTCCAATACACCCCTTTAACCCCCTCCCTCCCTCCCTCCCTCCCTCCCTCCCTCCTCCCTCCCTCCCTCCTCCTTTCCTCCCTCCCTCTTCGCTCCCTTTCTCTCTGTGAAGTGAGGGGGTGGTTAGATGTGAGAGAGGGCAGATGTTTCCTCTCCTCCTCTTTTAAAGACTTGAAACATCCCTTTAAAAAGGGGCATGATGAAAGGAAAGAAGGAGGTAGAGAAAGAGAGAATGAAAGGTTCAGGCGAGTTGGCCGGTCATGTGCCACTGGTCTGTTCTGCTCTACTCTAGTCTAGTCTACCATCAGATATGTTTTATGTAGTTGAATGAAATCCAACATAACTTTGCCCTGATAGTTTCAGTGTATTATAGGTAAATGTCTGCTTACTTGCATATAGCTAGCTCAATATTGCCATCATGTGGCTAAAAGTGGAACTTTAAAGTGACGTCAAAAGTGCGACCATTAGAGTCTGGTTGCAAAATTCTAGGAACTTCCAATAAATTCCCTGGTTTTCCCAAAATCCTGGTTGGAGGCGTCCTGGAATCAGGAAGGAATAAGCAGGAAATCTGGAACATTCCAAACAGGAATTCTGGAAAACCAGGGAATTATTGAAAGTTCCCAGAATGTTGTAGGAGTAAAAATATATAAAAGACTGACTGTAATTGTAAATTAGCTACCTGAGCTAAACATGCTTGAAATCAGGAATTGTCAATCAGAGAATATCTAGAAATCATTACAAGCATTATTCATTTTAACATTTATTTGTGTGGGGGGGTTCTCCATGCATATCTTGGGGGGCTACGTGTCATCAACATTAGGTGCATGGCGACAGCCGCAGGGGTGAGGAGCTGGCTTAGGCTGTGGACAAGGAGAGAGAGAAAAAGAGAGAGAGAGAGAGAGAGAGAGAGAGAGAGAGAGAGAGAGAGAGAGAGAGAGAGAGAGAGAGAGAGAGAGGAAAAGTCATTAATTCTCATCAGACTATTAACATCTCACACTGCTTCTTTTACTCTGAAGGGTTCAGACAGAAGTCTATAAGATTTGTTTTCAGATCAACTAATAAGTTACAATTCACCTTTCACTGTGACCTTCGCCAGAGCCTCGCTGGACCCAACGTGGTTGGTCGCCACGCATTTGTAGGTCCCGCTGTCAATCAACTTCACCTGGCCAATCAGCAGCTGGCCATTCTTCGTGGTCTCCGCCCCTGCGGGAATGCTGGCCCGGCCCACCCGTGTCCAATGGAATGTGATTGGGTGAGAACCGTGGGCGAGGCACTGGAGACGGAGGGTGTCACCCGGGCGGAGTCTCACCTGGTCTGGTAGACTGGTGGTGTAGGGGAGGGGCTGGGGAGGAGTGGGGAGAGGGGGGAGAGTTATGACATGTGAATTTGTGTTGAGGTATGAAGGTGTGTGTGTGTGTGTGTGTGTGTGTGTGTGTGTGTGTACTCACAGTCCACCTCTAGCTGTGTGTATGCCTGGCTGTATCCGTGTGTATTGGTGGCATTACAGATGTATTGTCCTGAATCCTGGCGCCCCACGCTGGTCAGAGTCAGAACTCCACCCTCCACAGTGTGCTGCCAAGGTAAAGGGGCTCGCAGTTTAGACCAGGAGACGACAGGAAGGGGGGAACCTGGGGAGAGGAGGGGGGGTGTAGTAGAAAGTAGTGCATTATATAGGGAACAGGGAAATAGCCTTTCTGATCTAAGATCATTTATTATCATTGATTGATTGATTGATTGAGTGGTTGAATTAATGATTGATTGAGTGATTGATTGACTGATTGATTGACTTAGTGATTGACTCACTGACTGATTGATTGACTGATTGATTGATTAATTCATTGATTGACTGATTGATTGATTTCTTATCATTATTACCTGTGGCCTGACACTGCATAGTCACCGTGTGACCCTCCACAGCTGTCACTTCCGCCATGGATACCGTTGCCTTGGGTGCCGTGGCAGCACCGTGGCCACCCTCAATGATGACCTCCACCTTGACCTCGGCGACCCCCTCAGTGTTCTGGACCTGACACACGTACAGTCCAGCGTCCTCAGAGCTCACTGCTGCCACCTGGAGACGGGGGACATGGAGGGAGAGACTTGGTTTAGGGTTAGGAAAAAAATGATTTGAATGGTCATCAATTGTTGGTCCTCAAAAAGTCCTCACAAGTATGTGTGTGTGTATGTGTGTGTGTGTGTGTGTGTATGTGTGTACAGCATGTCTGTGTATAGCTATACGGGCAGATCGTCTGACCTTCAGGGTGCTGGTGTCCTCGGTCGTTGTGGTTACCAGTGTTGTTCCGTGGCGTTGCCAGGTAATGGAGGGGCGTGGCCTCCCTGTGGCATGGCATTCCAGAGCTACAGGTTCACCCACCCGGACTTGCAGGGGCCCTGCCGGGGTCACCCGCACCTTAGGGGAATCTGAGGGGAGAGAACACACACAACACACACATACACACACACACACAACACACACATATACATACACACACACCAAAGAGGAGAGGGATGAGTGTGGTTTTCCACTTCTTCGGGTGACACACAGACAGATACAGACACATGTACGCAAACCAAACGTTTAATTTAGTGACGTTTCAAGTTCCAACCATAAGAAGAATGATCCTCATACCCTAACGCTACATTTCAACCACTATAATTATGGCCCTCCCGATACCTCTCACTATACACTCTTCCCCATCCTAACCTTACTTATGATCCTCCCCATCACCACCCATCCCTCCCCACTCCTGCAGCTCTATTCTGGGGCTCTACTCCCCTCAGCCCTGCCCCTCCCTGGAGCTCTATCTCTTAGGGATGGTCACTCACGTTTGATGGTCAGCGAGGCCATCATGGTGCTTCGGCCCGCAGAGTTAGTTGCCACGCAACGGTACTGCCCCTGGTTACCATTCCTGGTGTTAGCGACGGTGAGCACGGAACCATCCGGGCCGATTTTCACGTTATCTAAGGACAGAGCAGTTAAAACCGGTTAGAATGAGTTAGAACCAGCTAGAACCACTTATGACCGGTAAGGACCAGTTAAAACCAGTTCAACCATCACTTTTTTATAAACCGTCCATTTAACATTGTGTCGCAGCTATTGTGTAGTTGAGTACCATTCAAGGGCGTGTGTGTGTGTGTGTGTGTGTGTGTGTGTGTGTGTGTGTGTGTGTGTGTGCGTGCCTGTGTGTGTCTGTCTGCCTGTGTGCGTATGTGTGTGGTCGGAGCCCCACCTGCCAGTGGATGGTTGTTTGTTCTCTTCCACTCCAGATGGACGGGCTGTGATCCACTGACCAACCGGCAGCGGAAACTGACCGACTCCCCCAGCCGGACCCCCGCTGACCTGGGGTCAACTGACACTACTGGGGCCTGGGCACATACTGGATTGGAGGGAGAGATTGGTCAGTAACACACACACACACACACACCACCATACACTCTATAGGTGTCCCTCAGGGCTCGGTTCTAGACCCTCTCCTCTTTTCTCTGTACACTTGGCTCTGTCATATCCTCACATGGTCTCTCTTATCATTGCTATTGAGAACACCCTCAACTACTGTTCTCATTCCCCTTTTCTGACACCCAGGTAGCGACACACATCTCTGCGTGCCTGGCAGATATCTCAGCTTGGATGTCGGCCCACCATCTCAAGCTCAACCTCGACAAGACAGAGCTGCTCATCCTCCCGGGGAAGGAGACCATGGTACTTGCCTACGGAGCAGCTAGAGGAACTGCCCCTCCCTACCTTCAGATTATGCTTAAACCCTACACCCCAACCCAATGCTCCAACCCTACACCCCAACCCAAGACCTCCGTTCTGCCACCTCTAGTCTCCCGCTCAGCCCAGTCCAAGCTCTTCTCTGTCCTGGCACCCCAATGGAAACATCTGAAACCCTACCTCTTATCTTAAATAATCCCTCCTCGCCCCCCACACTTCTCTTTTACTACTAGCTCTGACTGCTGATTACTTCTTTATTGAGGAAAAATGAACTTACTATGACTGTGATATGTGGTTGTCCCACCTAGCTATCTTAACATTAATGTAAGTCGCTCTGCTAAATGACTAAATAGAGTTAGGTTAGTAACACACACACACACACGTCACATACGCAGAGACACACACACATCACGCAAACACACAGTGTAGGAGAGATGAGACAGGGTTACAGCACACACGTACACACAGAGATGCACACACACAGGTCACTGACATCCTCTGATGCAAGAGAGAGCACAGGGTTCCACCCAAAGGAGGGGGGGTTCAATGAGTTTGACTCACACTCACACACACATACACACACACATAAGCAAACACACTCACACACATACACACACACACTCACAGCTCTGACACACACACGTACCCCACCAGACATGCCACCAGGGGTCTTTTCACAGTCCCCAAATCCAGAACAAATTCAAGAAAGCGTACAGTATTATATAGAGCCATTATTGCATGGAACTCCGTTCCATCTCATATTGTTCAAATAAACAGCAAACCTGGTTTAAAAAAACAGATAAAGCAACACCTCACGGCACAACGCCTCTCCTCTAGTTGACCTAGATAGTTTGTGTGTATGTATTGATATGTAGGCTACGTGTGCCTTTAAAAATTTTTTATGTAGTTATGTCCTTGAGCTGTTATTGTCTATTAATGTTCTGTATTATGTCATGATTCATGTTTTGTGTGGACCTCAGGAAGAGTAGCTGCTGCTTTAGCAACGGCTAATGGGGATCATAATAAAATACAAATACACACTCACACACACACACACACAAGCATGTACACACACTCACACGCTACTCTTGCATATACTGTGTTCACATACAGAGAGCAATATAGACCATGTCCACATTCACTGGATGCATATACGCACGTACACTCATACAAAACACACACAGACAGACACACACACACACACACACACAGGGGCAGACTGTGAGCGCACAGTCTGGTCTGTGGTGAGAACAGCAAACAAACACCACCCCAGAGCAAACAACCAATCAGAGACAACATGCAGCTCAGGTCTGGAAAGGACCATGACTCAGCTATACTAGACCAGGGGATGATATTAACACTGTTGTTTTATATTATAAAGTCACATATACAGTCAAAAAGGAAATACATCACTGTGCATTTGAAGTTATGAGCAACATTTTATGTTAAGATTAAGAATTCTAAACCATTGCAACATTAGGTTACTATTTTTTTCATAACCCCAAAACGTTTTTGGTGAGTTACATGATTTTTTGGTAGAAAGTTTAAAGCAGTTCAAAGCTAATAATATATATACACTTCAAAGGGATAGTGCAGCCATTTAACGTATGTATATATTTATTTCCTGGCCTTGTCTATAGACTGCTTTCAAGGTTAGGAAAATAATATATCACTGAAATGATCAATGTAAATGATTTAATAACATGTTCTGCATGGTAATGTAGAGATAAGCAGCTTGTAGTTTACCTGTCCAGAGTAGAGAACAGAGGAGCAGTACTGTTTTGGAGGAATCCATGATGAACCGAACTAAACTATCTCTCTCTGCTGTCCTACAACCACTCTCTCTCCCCCATCTCTCTTTCTCTAACACACCCTCTCCCTCTCTCTCTCTCTCTCTCTCTCTCTCTCTGTCTCTCTCCCTCTCTCGCTCTCTCTCTCTCTCTCTGTCTCTCTCTCTCTCTCTCTCTCTCTCTCTCTCTCTCTCTCTCTCTCTCTCTCTGTCTCTCTCCCTCTCTCGCTCTCTCTCTCTCTCTCCCATCTCTCTTTCCCCAACACACCCTCTCTCTCTCTCTCTCTCTCTCTCTCTCTCTCTCTCTCTCTCTCTCTGTCCTACAACCACTCTCTCTCTCCCCCATCTCTCTTTCCCTAACACACCCTCTATCTCTCTCTCTCTCTCTCTCTCTCTCTCTCTCTCTCTCTCTCTCTCTCTCTCTCTCTCTCTCTCTCTCTCTCTCTCTCTCTCTCTCTCTCTCTCTCTCTCTCTCTCTCTCTCTCTCTCTCTCTCTCTCTCTCTCTCTCTCTCCTTCCCCTGTTCCCCTCCTTCTTTCTTTGTGTGTTCAGCTGACCCAGTCAGGCAGACAGACAGACTGCCAGACAGAGCCAGACAGACAGCCAGACATACAGACAGAGCCAGACAGACAGACTGACAGACAGGCAGACAGTTGCAGAATATTAGCTCAGAAATATTAGCCCCCGGCCAGAAATATCATACTAGAACCAGCCCAGAAATATCATCCTAGAACCAGCCCATATATATCATTCTAAAACCAGCCCAGAAATAGCATCCCAGAACCAGCCCTGCTGTTGGATATATACTCAGATAGGTCACATTATAATATACTGGACTGTAGCCTAAAAGTTTTCACTCTTTACTATATTATCAATAATAACATATATTTTTAAGTATTCTTTATCTCTTAAATAAATCCTACAAAGTCACTAAAGGAGTCAGAATATTGTATCATTACAAATACAACCTGTGATTCAACTGGAATCATAAAGAACAGATAATATATCAGAGATATTGCATTGACTTCAAAACTAGATTAGAATACCTTGACCATGGTCGCTAAACACAAGTGTATCAGCATGTGTCCAACAATATAGACAGAATTAGAACAAGTGGGAGAATCAGAGAGTAGAAAGGAGATACAATAGTTAGTAGAGATAGTTAGAGATAAAGAGGAGATAGAGAATCAGAGCAGAGAGTAGATACAATAGGTAGTAGAGATAGTTAGAGATAAAGAGGAGATAGAGAATCAGAGAGTAGAGAGGAGATACAATAGGTAGTAGAGATAGTTAGAGATAAAGAGGAGATAGAGAATCAGAGAGTAGAGAGTAGAAATTCTAATCAAAGGGAAGAGAGAGACTGCAGATTCTTTCAAACACCACCTTACTATAAGATTTGCAAACATGGAGCGGTTAACTATGCACCTCAACAGTTGTGCAGCTAAGGCCCAATGAACAGAGTTGTCTCTCTCCTCTTATAGAAAAAGTACAACCTATTTTGTCTACATGGCAGTTTAGCAGATGGAAACAATCGGTGGGTAACTATCTGCCGACACCGGGTATAGTCTGAATGATTAGATTGTGATTCTGCTAATCATGCTATTCTCTGTTCTCATCAGCATGTTTGTAACAGGATGTGTCACATACTGTGGTTTCAACCAGTCTTATGACTAGAACAGACAAGGACGGTTTGTATCAGTAGAGAAACACAGAAGAGACAGTTCTCAAAGGTTAATACAGAATAGACAGAGCCTAGTTTGTAATTTTCCACCAAGGTGCATACAATAGTTAGTAGAAATAGTGAGAGATAAAGGTGTGTGTGTGTGTTTGTGTGATGTTCTTGTTTTTTGCGTCATAAATGGCACCACATTCCCACTCATTCCCTTATTAATGGTACTTTATAGTGCACTATTTTTGACCAGGGCACATGAGGAAAAATTAATGAAATACAGTGGGGAAAAAAAGCCCATTGAGCAATGAGGTGTTAACAGAAGCAAAAGTCAAATCAACTACAGTGGGGAAAAAAGTATTTAGTCAGCCACCAATTGTGCAAGTTCTCCCACTTAAAAAGATGAGAGAGGCCTGTAATTTTCATTATAGGTACACATCAACTATGACAGACAAATTGAGAGAGAAAAAAATCCAGAAAATCACATTGTAGGATTTTTAATGAATTTATTTGCAAATTATGGTGGAAAATAAGTATTTGGTCACCTACAAACAAGCAAGATTTCTGACTCTCACAGACCTGTAACTTCTTCTTTAAGAGGCTCCTCTGTCCTCCACTCGTTACCTATATTAATGGCACCTGTTTGAACTTGTTATCAGTATAAAAGACACCTGTCCACAACCTAAAACAGTCACACTCCAAACTCCACTATGGCCAAGACCAAAGAGCTGTCAAAGGACACCAGAAACAAAATTGTAGACCTGCACCAGGCTGGGAAGACTGAATCTGCAATAGGTAAGCAGCTTGGTTTGAAGAAATCAACTGTGGGAGCAATTATTAGGAAATGGAAGACATACAAGACCACTGATAATCTCCCTCGATCTGGGGCTCCACGCAAGATCGCACCCCGTGGGGTCAAAATGTTCACAAGAACGGTGAGCAAAAATCCCAGAACCACACAGGGGGGACCTAGTGAATGACCTGCAGAGAGCTGGGACCAAAGTAACAAAGCCTACCATCAGTAACACACTACGCCGCCAGGGACTCAAATCCTGCAGTGCCAGACGTGTCCCCCTGCTTAAGCCAGTACATGTCCAGGCCCATCTGAAGTTTGCTGGAGTGCATTTGGATGATCCAGAAGAGGATTGGGAGAATGTCATATGGTCAGATGAAACCAAAATAGAACTTTTTGGTAAAAACTCAACTCGTCGTGTTTGGAGGACAAAGAATGCTGAGTTGCATCCAAAGAACACCATACCTACTGTGAATGGGGGTGGAAACATCATGCTTTGGGGCTGTTTTTCTGCTAAGGGACCAGGACGACTGATCCATGTAAAGGAAAGAATGAATGGGGCCATGTATCATGAGATTTTGAGTGAAAACCTCCTTCCATCAGCAAGGGCATTGAAGATGAAACGTGGCTGGGTCTTTCAGCATGACAATGATCCCAAACACACCGCCCGGGCAACGAAGGAGTGGCTTCGTAAGAAGCATTTCAAGGTCCTGGAGTGGCCTAGCCAGTCTCCAGATCTCAACCCCATAGAAAATCTTTGGAGAGAGTTGAAAGTCCGTGTTTCCCAGCGACAGCCCCAAAACATCACTGCTCTAGAGGAGATCTGAATGGAGGAATGGGCCAAAATACCAGCAACCGTGTGTGAAAACCTTGTGAAGACTTACAGAAAACGTTTGACCTGTGTCATTGCCAACAAAGGGTATATAACAAAGTATTGAGAAACTTTTGTTATTGACCAAATACTTATTTTCCACCATCATTTGCAAATAAATTCATTAAAAATCCTACAATGTGATTTTCTGCAAAAAAAATTCTAATTTTGTCTGTCATAGTTGACGTGTACCTATGATGAAAATTACAGGCCTCTCTCATCTTTTTAAGTGGGAGAACTTGCACAACTAAATACTTTTTCCCCCCACTGTATGTAGGAAATAGGGTACCATTTGAGAGCAGCAGCAGCAGATTATGCAGCAGCAGATTATGATCGATAATATCAAAAGCTGCACTGAAGTCTAACAAAACAACTTTCGCTTCCCTCCAGTCCTGAGGGCACACACTTTCCTGTAGCTTAAATTAAAGAGATGGCAATTAGTTAGTAGAGCTAATTAGAGATAACGAGGAGATAGAGAATCAGAGAGTAGAGAGGAGTTACAATAGGTAGTAGAGGTAGTTAGATATAAAGTTGTGTGTTTGTGTGTGTAAGTGAGAGAAGTTCTTGTAAATGGCACCTGATTGACTTCGTAGTACACTATTTTTTACCAAGGCATGTAAGGAAAAAATGAGTGAACTATGTATGAAATAGGGTGCCATTTAAAATGTACACACCTGTGTTTCCTGTTTCATCAAATGCATTGTTGACACAGTCACTCTGTTTTCATTGACAGTAAAGCAGGGTTGAAGTTCGTCAGTCAAACATAGACTCTGAGAACAGCAAGGTTAACTTCTGATCCCAGAAAGGTTAGAATATTTATTTCCTAAATCTCTCCATTCACAAGCACCTCACTAAAGTTAAGTTATGAGTTATAGTAGAATGTCAAGAATGCTATATAATTGAAACATTGAATTATTATTTTACAAAAAGTTCTAGTTTTTAAATTTACATTATTTTTATTAGAATGTTCATAGAAATTCAGATCTAATACACCCCCCAATAATAACTGTTAGAGACAACAGCTAGTATTTGTAAATGTATTTATTATGGATCCCCATTAGTTCCTGCCAAGGCAGCAGCTACTCTTTCTGGGGTCACATCATGATAACGCAATTACATACAATAAAACCCTATTTCACACAACACATTATTACACACTACTCTACCACAACATATCTACAATACAACACATTATCACACACTACTCTACCACAACATATCTACAATACAACACATTATTACACCACTACTCTACCACAACATATCTACAATACAACACATTATAAACACTACTCAACCACAATATACAGTTGAAGTCAGAAGTTTACATACACTTAGGTTGGAGTCATTAAAACTCGTTTTTCAACCACTCCACACATTTCTTGTTAACAAACTATAGATTTGGCAAGTCGGTTAGGACATCTACTTTGTGCATGACACAAGTAATTTTTCCAACAATTGTTTACAGACAGATTATTTCACTTATAATTCACTGTATCACAATTTCAGTGGGTCAGAAGTTTACATACACTAAGTTGACTGTGCCTTTAAACAGCTTGGAAAATTCCAGAAAATGATGTCATGGCTTTAGAAGCTTTTGATAGGCTAATTGACATCATTTGAGTCAATTGGAGGTGTACCTGTGGATGTATTTCAAGGCCTACCTTCAAACTCAGTGCCTCTTTGCTTGACATCATGGGAAAATCAAAAGAAATCAGCCAAGACCTCAGAAGAAAATTTGTAGACCTCCACAAGTCTGGTTCATCCTTGGGAGCAATTTCCAAATGCCTGAAGGTACCACGTTCATCTGTACAAACAATAGTACGCAAGTATAAACA
Source organism: Coregonus clupeaformis (assembly GCF_020615455.1). Lineage (NCBI taxonomy): Eukaryota > Metazoa > Chordata > Actinopteri > Salmoniformes > Salmonidae > Coregonus > Coregonus clupeaformis. The sequence goes on from NC_059209.1 coordinate 4,849,990, forward strand.
CCATGGGACCATGCAGCCGTCATACCGCTCAGGAAGGAGACATGTTCTGTCTTCTAGAGATGAACGTACTTTGGTGCAAAAAGTGCGAATCAATCCCAGAACAACATCAAACGACCTTGTGAAGATGCTGGAGGAAACAGGTACAAAAGTATCTATATCCACAGTAAAACAAGTCCTATTTCGACATAACCTGAAAGGCCGCTCAGCAAGGAAGAAGCCACTGCTCCAAAACCGCCATAAAAAAGCAAGACGATGGTTTGCAACTGCACATGTGGACAAAGATCGTACTCTTTGGAAAAATGTCCTCTGGTCTGAGGAAACAAAAATAGAACTGTTTGGCCATAATGACCATGGTTATGTTTGGAGGAAAAAGGGGGCGCTTGCAAGCCGAAGAACACCATCTCAACCGTGAAGCAAGGGGGTGGCAGCGTCATGCTGTGGGGGTGCTTTGCTGCAGGAGGGACTGGTGCACTTCACAAAATAGCTGGCATCATGAGGAAAAGGAAAATTATGTGGACATATTGAAGCAACATCTCAAGACATCAGTCAGGAAGTTAAAGCTTGGTCGCAAATGGATCTTCCAAATGGACAATGACCCCAAGCATACTTCCAAAGTTGTGGCAAAATGGCTTAAGGACAACAAAGTCAAGGAATTGGAGTGGCCATCACAAAGCCCTGACCTCAACCCTATAGAAGATTTGTGGGCAGAACTGAAAAAGCGTGTTTGAGCAAGGAGGCCTACAAACCTGACTCAGTTACACCAGCACTCTCAGGAGGAATGGGCCAAAATTCACCCAACTTATTGTGGGAAGCTTGTGGAAGGCTACCTGAAACGTTTGACCCAAGTTAAACAATTTAAAGGCAATGCTACCAAATACCAATTGAGTGTAAATTGGCTAAGGTGTATGTAAACTTCCGACATCAACTGTATCTGCAATACAAAATGAATAATACAGAAAAATAACATTATTAAAATCTAAGTGTGTGTAGAATATGTGTGTTAGCATTTGTGTGTTAATGTGAGTGTGTGTGTGTGTGTGTGTGTGTGTGCCTGATTGTGTCTCTTTACAGTCCATGCTGTTCCATAAGGTGTAGTTTTTCTGGTTTTTAAATCTGATATTACTACTTGACTGAGTTACATGATATGAACAAGATTTCAGTGTAATCATCGCTCTATGTAGTACTGCGTGTTTCCCATAGTCTGTTCTGGACTTGGGTATTGTGAGAGACCTCTGGTGGCATGTCTTGTGGGGAATGTTTGGGTGTCTGAGCTGTGAACTAGTCACTTAACCAGACAGCTCTGTGATTTCAACATGTCAATAACTCTCACAAAGACAAGCAGTGATGCAGTTAATCTCTCCTCTACTTTGAGCTAGGAGAGATTGGCACTACAAAATATGGCACAAGACCATATGATTGGACATTAGTCCAGGTGCGATAAAACTAGGGACTGTATGACTTGTTTTCTTCATAGCGCTGTCAGGAAAGCAGAGCATCGATTTATTACAGACAGACCTATCCCCATCTTAGCTACCATTGCATCAATATGTATTGACAATGGAAATTTACAATCCAGGGTTACACCAAGCAGTTTAGTCTCCTCAACTTTCTACATTTCCACATTATTCATCACAAGATTTAGTTATAATAATAATATGCCATTTAGCAGACGCTTTTATCCAAAGCGACTTAGAGTCATGCGTGCATACATTTTTGTGTATGGGTGGTCCCAGGGATCAAACCCACTACCTTGGCGTTACAAGCGCCGTGCTCTACCAGCTGAGCTACAGAGGTTTAGGGTTTTTCCCAAATAGAATGCTTTTAGTTTTTGAAGATATTTAGTACTATCTGATTACTTGCCACCCATTCTAAAACTGACTGCAGCTCTTTGTTAAGCGTTGCAGTGATTTCACTTGCTGTAGTAGCTGACGTGTATAATGTTGAGTCATCACCATACATAGATACACAGGCTTTACTCAACGCCAGTGGTAGGTCATTAGTAAAGGTTGAAAAAAATAAGGGGCTTAAAAACTGCCCTGGGAAATGTCCGACTTTACCTGGATTATGTTGGAGAGGCTTCCATTAAAGAACACCCTGTGTGTTCTGTTAGACAGGTAACTCTTATCCACAATATAGCAGGGGGTTTAAAGCCATAACACATACGTTTTTGCAGCAGCAGATTATGATCGATAATATCAAAAGCTGCACTGAAGTCTAACAAAACAACTTTCGCTTCCCTCCAGTCCTGAGGGCACACACTTTCCTGTAGCTTAAATTAAAGAGATGGCAATTAGTTAGTAGAGCTAATTAGAGATAACGAGGAGATAGAGAATCAGAGAGTAGAGAGGAGATACAATAGGTAGTAGAGATAGTTAGATATAAAGTTGTGTGTTTGTGTGTGTAAGTGAGAGAAGTTCTTGTAAATGGCACCTGATTGACTTCGTAGTACACTATTTTTTACCAAGGCACGTAAGGAAAAAATTAGTGAACTATGTATGAAATAGGGTGCCATTTAAAATGTACACACCTGTGTTTCCTGTTTCATCAAATGCATTGTTGACACAGTCACTCTGTTCTCATTGACAGTAAAGCAGGTTTGAAGTTTGTTATTCAAACACAGACTCTGAGAACAACAAGGTTAACTTCTGTTAGCAGAAAGGTTAGAATCTTTATTTTCTAAATCTGTGCATTCATATGCACGTCACTAAAGTTAAATTATGAGCTATAGTAGAATGTTAAGAATTATACATGAATGAAAACTTGAGTTATTGTTTTGTTCATGACAAAACATTAATTATATTTTTTATTTACATGATTTTTATTAGAATGTTAAAAGTAATTCAGAACTAATAAGTAAATTCCCCTAAAATAGCTGTTTGATACAACAGGTAGTATTTGATTTATTCTGGATCCCCATTAGTTCCTGCCAAGGCAGCAGCTACTCTTCCTGGGGTCCAATCATGATTCCACAATTACATACAAAAAAACAGTACATAACACAACACATTACTAATCACCATCCTACCAGAACAAATATACAATACAACACATTATCACACTTGTTATTATGTCTCTTCATGGTGTTGTGGGAACAAGGACATTTAGTAGATAGGTAATTCTTGGTGCCACAGAATCTGGTTTCCAGTATGTCAAGGAAGCTTACTGGTGTTTATCGTAGAATGATTGATAGATGGGATATACTGACTTGGGGTAAAAGGTAATACCATCAAAGAAGAGAGTGCTAACAGATGTTGTGGAAGCAATATGTAATAGGGACTATAAGAAGAGAGATATTTTCTTTGTCTAGTAGTTCGGATGACAAGAGGCGAAGCACGTGCCTTTTGTTAGACAAACCCGGTACCGAATCTATTAAATATTTGTATCAACTCTCCATATAATTGTTTAAGTATATTCTTGCATCCTGAATTACTTGACACCCGAGAAACTCTACCACAACATACAGTGCATTCGGAAAGTATTCAGACCCCTTGACTTTTTCCACATTTTGTTATGTTACAGCCTTATTCTACAATTGATTAAATAAATGGTTTTCCTCATTAAGCTACACACACTACCCCATAATGACAAAGCGAAAACAGGTTTTTAGAAATGGTTACATATGCATTACAAATAAAAACCGTAAATACCTTATTTACATAAGTATTCAGACCCTTTGCTATGAGACTCCGAAATTGATCTGAGGTGCATCCTGTTTCCATTGATCATCCTTGAGATGTTTCTACAACTTCATTGGAGTCCACCTGTGGTACATTCAATTGATTGGACATGATTTGAAAAGGCACACACCTGTCTACATAAGGTCCCAGAGTTGACTGGGCATGTCAGAGCAAGCCATGAGGTCGAAGGAATTGTCCGTAGAGCTCAGAGACAGGATTGTGTAGAGGCACAGATCTGGGGAAGGGTACCAAAAACTGTCTGCAGCATTGAAGGTCCCCAAGAACATAGTGGCCTCCATCGTTCTTAAATGGAAGAAGTTTGGAACCACCAAGACTTTTCCTAGAGCTGGCTGCCCAACCAAACTGAGCAATCGGGGGAGAAGGGCCTTGGTCAGGGAGGTGACCAAGACCCCGATGGTCACTCTGACAGAGCTCCAGAGTTCTTCTGTGGAGATGGTATAACCTTCCAGAAGCACAACAATATCTGCAGCACTCCACCGATCAGGCCTTTATGGTAGAGTTGCCAGACGGAAGCCACTCCTCAGTTAAAGGCACATGACAGCCCGCTTGGAGTTTGCCAAAAAGCACCTAAAGGACTATCAGACCATGAAAAATGAGATTATCTGGTCTGATGAAACCAAGATTGAACTCTTTGGCCTGAATGCCAAGCGTCACGTCTGGAGGAAACCTGGCACCATCTCTACGGTGAAGCATGATTGTGGCAGCATCATGTTGTGGGGATGTTTTTCAGCGGCTGGGACTGGGAGACTAGTCCGGACTGAAGGAAAGATGAAAGGAGCAAAGTACAGAGAGATCCTTGATGAAAACCTGCTCCAGAACTCCCATTACCTCAGACTAGGGTGAAGGGTCATCTTTCAACAGGACAACTACCCTAAGCACACAGCCAAGACAATGCAGGAGTGAAGCTTCGGGACAAGTCTCTGAATGTCATTGAGTGGCCCTACCAGAGCCCGGACTTGAACCTGATCGAACATCTCTGGAGAGACCTGAAAATATCTGTGCAGGGACGCTCCCCATCAAACCTGACAGAGCTTGAGAGGATCTGCAGAGAAGAATGGGATAAACTCCCCAAATACAGGTGTGCCAAGCTTGTAGCATCATACCCAAGAAGACTTGACGCTGTAATCACTGCAAAAGGTGCGTCAACAAAGTACAAAGTAAAGGGTCTGAACACTTATGTAAATGTGATATTTACGTTTTAATACATTTGCAAAAATTCATAAAAACCTGTTTTTGCTTTGTCTTTATGGGGTATTGTGTTTAGATTGATGAGGGGAAAAAACTATTTAAGCCATTTTTGAATAAGGTTGTAACTTAACAAAATGTGGAAAAAGTCAAGAGGTCTGAATAATTTCAGAATGCACTGTGTCTACAATACAAAATCAATAATACTGAAAAAAAACCAGTATTCAAATCTAAGTGCGTCTGTTAGAATTTGTGTGTTAATGCGTGTGTGTGTGCCTGTGTGTGTGTCTCTTTACAGTCAGTGCTGTTCCGTAAGGTGTAGTTTTATCGGTTTGTTAAATCTGATTTTACTCCTTGACTGAGTGTCCCTCCCTATAAGTATGCTAAAAGTCTGTTGTTAATTTGTTTCCTGTTAAATAAAATTTCATCTTCTCAATCAAAATTTCTCAAGTTTACTAAGGGTTGGTAGCAGGCTGATTGGTCATCTGTTTGAACCATCAACGGATGCTTTGCTATTCATGTGGTAGCGGAATGACTTTTGCTTCCCACCAGGCCTGAGGGCACACACTGTCCTGTAGCTTAGATTAAAGAGATGGAAAATAGTTAATAGAGATTGTTAGAGATAAAGAGGAGATTGAGAATCAGAGAGTAGAGAGGAGATACAATAGGTAGTAGAGATAGTTAGAGATAAAGAGGAGATAGAGAATCAGAGCAGGGAGTCGATACAATAGGTAGTAGAACTAGTTAGAGATAAAGAGGAGATAGAGAATCAGAGAGTAGAGAGTAAAAATTCTTATCAAAGGGAAGAGACTGTAGATTCTTTCAAACAACACCTTATTATAAGATTTGCAAACATGGAGCAGTTAACTATGCACCTCAACAGTTGTGCAGTTAAGGCCCAATGAACAGAGTTGTCTCTCTCCACTTGTAGAAAAAGTACAACCTATTTTGTCTACATGGCAGTTTAGCAGATGTGTGGAATCAATCGGTGGGTAACTATATGCTGACACTGGGTATAGTCTGAATGATTAGATCGTGATTCTGCTAATCATGCTATTCTCTGTTCTCATCAGCATGTTTGTAACAGGATGTGTCACATACTGTGGTTTCAACCAGTCTTATGACTAGAACAGACAAGGACGGTTTGTATCAGTAGAGAAACACAGAAGAGACAGTTCTCAAAGGTTAATACAGAATAGACAGAGCCTAGTTTGTCATTTTCCACCAGAGTACAAACAATAGATAGTAGAAATAGTGAGAGATAAAGGTGTGTGTACGTGTGTTTGTGTGTCTGAGCAGTTCTTGTTTTTTGCGTTGTAAATGGCACCTCATTCCCTTATTAATGAAACCCTGTTTACTTTATAGTACACTATTTTTGACCAGGGCACATGAGGAAAAATTAATGAACTATGTAGGAAATAGGGTACCATTTGAGACGTACACCCCTGTGTTTCCTGTTTCATCAAATGCATTGTTGACACAGTCACTCTGTTTTCATTGACAGTAAAGCAGGGTTGAAGTTCGTCATTCAAACATAGACTCTGAGAACAGCAAGGTTAACTTCTGTTCCCAGAAAGGTTAGAATATTTATTTCCTAAATCTCTCCATTCACAAGCACCTCACTAAAGTTAAATTATGATCTATAGTAGAATGTCAAGAATTATACATAAATGAAACATTGAATTATTATTTTATTCATTACAAAAAGTTCTAGTTTTTAAATTTACATTATTTTTATTAGAATGTTCATAGAAATTCAGATCTAATACACCCCCCAATAATAACTGTTAGAGACAACAGCTAGTATTTGTAAATGTATTTATTATGGATCCCCATTAGTTCCTGCCAAGGCAGCAGCTACTCTTTCTGGGGTCACATCATGATAACGCAATTACATACAATAAAACCCTATTTCACACAACACATTATTACACACTACTCTACCACAACATATCTACAATACATCACATTATTACACACTACTCTACCACAACATATTGTCACAACTTCCGCCGAAGTTGGTGCCTCATCTTTGACGCGCGACGTTCGGTGGTCGTCGTCACCGGCTTTCTAGCTACCACCGATCTACGTTTCTTTTTCCATTTGTTTTGTCTTGATTGTACACACCTGGTTCCCATCACATTATGATTATTTCTCTATTTAATCCTCTGGTTCCCTCATGGTTTTGTGCGTGATTGTTCTTTGTTTTGTTTTTATGACTGCTGTGAGCTGGTGTATTTCCCTGCGTGGAAATTAGAATTGTTCCTTTTCGAAAAAAGTTTGTCTGTTACTCAGTTCTGTGTCCTGAGCCTGACTCCGTCCTACCGCTGCACACTGACACCTGACACATATCTATAATACAACAAATTTTTACACACTACTCTACCACAACATATCTACAATACAACACATTATTACACACTACTCTACCACAACATATCTACAATACAACACATTATTACACACTACTCTACCGCAACATATCTACAATACAACACATTATTACTCACTACTCTACCACAATATATCTACAATACAACACATTATTACTCACTACTCTACCACAATATATCTACAATACAACACATTATTACAAACTACTCTACCACAACATATCTACAATAGAACACATTATTGCACACTACTCTACCACAATATTCAGTTGAAGTCGGAAGTTTACATACACTTAGGTTGGAGTCATTAAAACTCGTTTTTCAACCACTCCACAAATTTCTTGTTAACAAACTATAGATTTGGCAAGACGGTAAGGACATCTACTTTGTGCATGACACAAGTAATTTTTCCAACAATTGTTTACAGACAGATTATTTCACTTATAATTCACTGTATCACAATTTCAGTGGGTCAGAAGTTTACATACACTAAGTTGACTGTGCCTTTAAACAGCTTGGAAAATTCCAGAAAATGATGTCATGGCTTTAGAAGCTTTTGATAGGCTAATTGACATCATTTGAGTCAGTTGGAGGTGTACCTGTGGATGTATTTCAAGGCCTACCTTCAAACTCAGTGCCTCTTTGCTTGACATCATGGGAAAATCAAAAGAAATCAGCCAAGACCTCAGAAGAAAATTTGTAGACCTCCACAAGTCTGGTTCATCCTTGGGAGCAATTTACAAACGTCTGAAGGTACCATGTTCATCTGTACAAACAATAGTACGCAAGTATAAACACCATGGGACCATGCAGCCGTCATACCGCTCAGGAAGGAGACACGTTCTGTCTCCTAGAGATGAACGTACTTTGGTGCAAAAAGTGCGAATCAATCCCAGAACAACAGCAAACGACCTTGTGAAGATGCTGGAGGAAACAGGTACAAAAGTATCTATATCCACAGTAAAACAAGTCCTATTTCGACATAACCTGAAAGGCCGCTCAGCAAGGAAGAAGCCACTGCTCCAAAACCGCCATAAAAAAGCCAGACTATGGTTTGCAACTGCACATGTGGACAAAGATCGTACTTTTTGGAGAAATGTCCTCTGGTCTGATGAAACAAAAATAGAACTGTTTGGCCATAATGACCATCGTTATGTTTGGAGGAAAAAGGGGGCGCTTGCAAGCCGAAGAACACCATCTCAACCGTGAAGCACGGGGGTGGCAGCGTCATGCTGTGGGGGTGCTTTGCTGCAGGAGGGACTGGTGCACTTCACAAAATAGCTGGCATCATGAGGAAAAGGAAAATTATGTGGATATATTGAAGCAACATCTCAAGACATCAGTCAGGAAGTTAAAGCTTGGACGCAAATGGGTCTTCCAAATGAACAATGACCCCAAGCATACTTCCAAAGTTGTGGCAAAATGGCTTAAGGACATCAAAGTCAAGGTATTGGAGTGGCCATCACAAAGCCCTGACCTCATTCCTATAGAAGATTTGTGGGCAGAACTGAAAAAGCGTGTTTGAGCAAGGAGGCCTACAAACCTGACTCAGTTACACCAGCTCTGTCAGGATGAATGGGCCAAAATTCACCCAACTTATTGTGGGAAGGCTACCTGAAACGTTTGACCCAAGTTAAACAATTTAAAGGCAATGCTACCAAATACTAATTGAGTGTATGTAAACTTCTGACCCACTGGGAATGTGATGAAAGAAATAAAAGCTGAAATAAATCATTCTCTCTACTATTTTTCTGACATTTCACATTCTTAAAATGAAGTGGTGATCCTAACTGACCTAAGACAGAGCATTTTTACTAGGATTAAATGTCAGGAATTGTGAAAAGCTGAGTTTAAATTGGCTAAGGTGTATGTAAACTTCCGACATCAACTGTATCTGCAATCCAAAATGAATAATACAGAAAAATAACATTATTAAAATCTAAGTGTGTGTAGAATATGTGTGTTAGCATTTGTGTGTTAATGTGTGTGTGTGTGTGTGTGTGTGTGTGTGTGCCTGATTGTGTCTCTTTATGGTCCATGCTCTTCCATGGTATTTCAATCTGATTTTACTACTTGACTGAGTTACATGATATGAACAAGATTTCCGTGTAATCATCGCTCTATGAAGTACTGTGTGTTTCCCGTATGTTCTTGACTTGGGTATTGTGAAGAGACCTCTGGTGGCATGTCTTGTGGGGTATGTATGGGAGTCTGAGCTGTGAACTAGTAGCTTAACCAGACAGCTCTGTGATTTCAACATGTCAATAACTCTCACAAAGACAAGCAGTGATGCAGTTAATCTCTCCTCTACTTTGAGCTAGGAGAGATTGGCACTACAAAATATGGCATAAGACCATATGACTGGACATTAGTCCAGGTGCGATAAAACTAGGGACTGTTTGACTTGTTTTCTTCATAGCGCTGTCAGGAAAGCAGAGCATCGATTTATTTTTTATTTTTTTATTTTTATTTCACCTTTATTTAACCAGGTAAACCAGTTGAGAACAAGTTCTCATTTACAACTGCGACATGGCCAAGATACATAGATTCACAGACTTTACTCAACGCTAGTGGCAGGTCATTAGTAAAGATTGAAAAAAATAAGGGGCTTAAAAACTGCCCTGGGAAATGTCCGACTCTACCTGGATTGTGTTGGAGAGGCTTCCATTAAAGAACACCCTGTGTGTTCTGTTAGACAGGTAACTCTTATCCACAATATAGCAGGGGGTTTAAAGCCATAACACATACGTTTTTGCAGCAGCAGATTATGATCGATAATATCAAAAGCTGCACTGAAGTCTAACAAAACAACTTTCGCTTCCCTCCAGGCCTGAGGGCACACACTTTCCTGTAGCTTAAATGAAAGAGATGGCAATTAGTCAGTAGAGCTAATTAGAGATCAAGAGGAGATTGTGAATCAGAGAGTAGAGAGTATATACAATAGGTAGTAGAGATAGTTAGAGATAAAGGTGTGTGTTTGTTTGTGTGTGTAAGTGAGAGAAGTTCTTGTAAATGGCACCTGATTGACTTCGTAGTACACTATTTTTTTACCAAGGCACGTAATGAAAAAATGAGTGAACTATGTATGAAATAGGGTGCCATTTAAAATGTACACACCTGTGTTTCCTGTTTCATCAAATGCATTGTTGACACAGTCACTCTGTTCTCGTTGACAGTAAAGCAGGGTTGAAGTTTGTTATTCAAACATAGACTCTGAGAACAGCAAGGTTAACTTCTGTTAGCAGAAAGGTTAGAATCTTTATTTTCTAAATCTGTGCATTCATACGCACCTCACTAAAGTTAAATTATGAGCTATAGTAGAATGTTAAGAATTATACATAAATGAAAACTTGAGTTATTGTTTTGTACTTGACAAAACATTAATTATATTTTTTATTTACATGATTTTTATTAGACTGTTAAAAGTAATTCAGAACTAGTACACTCTCCTAAAATAGCTGTTTGATACAACAGGTAGTATTTGATTTATTCTGGATCCCCATTAGTTCCTGCCAAGGCAGCAGCTACTCTTCCTGGGGTCCAATCATGATTCCACAATTACATACAAAGAAACAGTACATAACACAACACATTACTAATCACCATCCTACGACAACAAATATACAATACAACACATTATTACACACTTGTTATGATGTCTCTTCATGGTGTTGTGGGAACAAGGACATTTAGTAGATAGGTAATTCTTGGTGCCACAGAGTCTGGATTCCAGTATGTCAAGGAAGCTTACTGGTGTTTATCTTAGAATGATTGATAGATGGGATATACTGACTTGGGGTAAAAGGTAATACCATCAAAGAAGAGAGTGCTAACAGATGTTGTGGAAGCAATATGTAACAGGGACTATAACATTTGACATCATTTAGCAGACGCTCTTATCCAGAGTGACTTACATAATTTTTTTTCATACCCCCTGTGGGAATCGAACCCAAAACCCTGGCGTTGCAAACACCATGCTCTATCAACTGAGCTACATCCCTACCGGCCATTCCCTCCCCTACCCTGGATGACTCTGGGCCAATTGCGCGCCACCCCATGGGTCTCCCGGTCACGGCCAGCTACGACAGAGCCTGGATTCGAACCAGGATCTCTAGTGGCACAGCTAGCACTGCGATGCAGTGCCTTAGACCACTGCGCCACACAGGAGACGTGAATATAAGAAGATAAATATTTTCTTTGTCTAGTAGTTCAGATGACAAGAGGCGAAGCACGTGCCTTTTGTTAGACAAACCCGGTACCGAATCTATTAAATATTTGTATCAACTCTCCATATAATTGTTTAAGTATATTCTTGCATCCTGAATTACTTGACACCCGAGAAACTCTACCACAACATACAGTGCATTCGGAAAGTATTCAGACCCCTTGACTTTTTCCACATTTTGTTATGTTACAGCCTTATTCTACAATTGATTAAATAAATGGTTTTCCTCATTAAACTACACACACTACCCCATAATGACAAAGCGAAAACAGTCCACCTGTGGTAAATTCAATTGATTGGACATGATTTGAAAAGGCACACAGTTGACTGTGGGTCAGAAGTTCCCACAGTTGACTGGGCATGTCAGAGCAAGCCATGAGGTTTAAGGAATTGTCCGTAGAGCTCCGAGACAGGATTGTGTAGAGGCACAGATCTGGGGAAGGGTACCAAAAACTGTCTGCAGCATTGAACGTCCCCAAGAACATAGTGGCCTCCATCGTTCTTAAATGGAAGAAGTTTGGAACCACCAAGACTTTTCCTAGAGCTGGCTGCCCAACCAAACTGAGCAATCGGGGGAGAAGGGCCTTGGTCAGGGAGGTGACCAAGACCCCGATGGTCACTCTGACAGAGCTCCAGAGTTCTTCTGTGGAGATGGTAGAACCTTCCAGAAGCACAACAATATCTGCAGCACTCTAATAATCAGTCCTTTATGTTAGAGTTGCCAGACGGAAGCCACTCCTCAGTTAAAGGCACAAGACAGCCCGCTTGGAGTTTGCCAAAAAGCACCTAAAGGACTATCAGACCATGAAAAAAGAGATTCTCTGGTCTGATGAAACCAAGATCGAACTCTTTGGCCTGAATGCCAAGCGTCACGTCTGGAGGAAACCTGGCACCATCTCAAGGGTGAAGCATGGTTGTGGCAGCATCATGTTGTGGGGATGTTTTTCAGCGGCTGGGACTGGGAGACTAGTCCAGACTGAAGGAAAGATGAAAGGAGCAAAGTACAGAGAGATCCTTGATGAAAACCTGCTCCAGAACTCCCATTACCTCAGACTAGGGTGAAGGGTCATCTTTCAACAGGACAACTACCCTAAGCACACAGCCAAGACAATGCAGGAGTGGCTTCAGGACAAGTCTCTGAATGTCCTTGAGTGGCCCTACCAGAGCCCGGACTTGAACCTGATCGAACATCTCTGGAGAGACCTGAAAATATCTGTGCAGGGACGCTCCCCATCAAACCTGACAGAGATTGAGAGGATCTGCAGAGAAGAATGGGATAAACTCCCCAAATACAGGTGTGCCAAGCTTGTAGCATCATACCCAAGAAGACTTGACGCTGTAATCGCTGTAAAAGGTGCTTCAACAAAGTACAAAGTAAAGGGTCTGAACACTTATGTAAATGTGATATTTACGTTTTAATACATTTGCAAAAATTCGTAAAAACCTGTTTTTGCTTCGTCATTATGGGGTATTGTGTTTAGATTGATGAGGGAAAAAAACAATTTAAGCCATTTTAGAATAAGGCTGTAACTTAACAAAATGTGGAAAAAGTCAAGGGGTCTGAATAATTTCCGAATGCACTGTGTCTACAATACAAAAATCAATAATACTGAAAAAAAACAGTATTCAAATCTAAGTGCGTCTGTTAGCATTTGTGTGTGAATGCGTGTGTGTGTGCCTGTGTGTGTGTCTCTTTACAGTCCGTGATGTTCCGTAAGGTGTAGTTTTATCGGTTTGTTAAATCAGATTTTACTCCTTGACTGAGTGTCCCTCCCTATAAGTATGCTAAAAGTCTGTTGTTAATTTGTTTCCTGTGAAATAAAATTGTATCTGCTCAATCAAAATTTCTCAAGTTTACTAAGGGTTGGTAGCAGGCTGATTGGTCATCTGTTTGAACCATCAACGGATGCTTTGCTATTCTTGGGTAGCGGAATTATTTTGCTTCCCTCCAGGCCTGAGGGCACACACTGTCCTGTATCTTAGATGAAAGAGATGGCAAGTAGTTAGTAGAGATAGTTAGAGATAAAGAGGAGATAGAGAATCAGAGAGTAGAGAGGAGATACAATAGGTAGTAGAGATAGTTAGAGATAAAGAGGAGATAGAGAATCAGAGAGTAGAGAGTAGAAATTCTAATCAAAGGGAAGAGAGAGACTGTAGATTATTTCAACAAACACCTTATTATAAGATTTGCAGAAATGGAGCAGTTAACTATGCACCTCAACCGTTGTGCAGTTAAGGCCCAATGAACAGAGTTGTCTCTCTCCACTTGTAGAAAAAGAACAACCTATTTTGTCTATGTGGCAGTTTAGCAGATGTGTGGAATCAATCGGTGGGTAACTATATGCTGACACCGGGTATAGTCTGAATGATTAGATCGTGATTCTGCTAATCATGCTATTCTCTGTTCTCATCAGCATGTTTGTAACAGGATGTGTCACATACTGTGGTTTCAACCAGTCTTATGACTAGAACAGACAAGGACGGTTTGTATCAGTAGAGAAACACAGAAGAGACAGTTCTCAAAGGTTAATACAGAATAGACAGAGCCTAGTTTGTCATTTTCCACCACAGTACATACAATAGATAGTAGAAATAGTGAGAGATAATGGTGTGTGTGTGTGTTTGTGTGTCTGAGCAGTTCTTGTTTTTGCGTTATAAATGGCACCCCATTCCCTTATTGATGGCACCCTGTTTACTTTATAGTGCACTATTTTTGACCAGGGCACATGAGGAAAAATTAATGAACTATGTAGGAAATAGGGTACCATTTGAGACGTACACACCTGTGTTTCCTGTTTCATCAAATGCATTGTTGACACTGTCACTCTGTTTTCATTGACAGTAAAGCAGGGTTGAAGTTCGTCAGTCAAACATAGACTCTGAGAACAGCAAGGTTAACTTCTGATCCCAGAAAGGTTAGAATATTTATTTCCTAAATCTCTCCATTCACAAGCACCTCACTAAAGTTAAGTTATGAGTTATAGTAGAATGTCAAGAATTCTATATAATTGAAACATTGAATTATTATTTTATTCATTACAAAAAGTTCTAGTTTTTAAATTTACATTATTTTTATTAGAATGTTCATAGAAATTCAGATCTAATACACCCCCCAATAATAACTGTTAGAGACAACAGCTAGTATTTGTAAATGTATTTATTATGGATCCCCATTAGTTCCTGCCAAGGCAGCAGCTACTCTTTCTGGGGTCACATCATGATAGAGCAATTACATACAATAAAACCCTATTTCACACAACACATTATTACACACTACTCTACCACAACATATCTACAATACAACACATTATTACACACTACTCAACCACAACATATTGTCACAACTTCTGCCGAAGTTGGTGCCTCATCTTTGACGCGCGACGTTCGGTGGTCGTCGTCACCGGCTTTCTAGCTACCACCGATCTACGTTTCTTTTTCCATTTGTTTTGTCTTGATTGTACACACCTGGTTCCCATCACATTATGATTATTTCTCTATTTAACCCTCTGGTTCCCTCATGGTTTTGTGCGTGATTGTTCTTTGTTTTGTTTTTATGACTGCTGTGAGCTGGTGTATTTCCCTGCGTGGAAATTAGAATTGTTTCTTTTCGAAAAAAGTTTGTCTGTTACTCAGTTCTGTGTCCTGAGCCTGACTCCGTCCTACCGCTGCACACTGACACCTGACACATATCTATAATACAACACATTATTACACAATACTCTACCACAACATATCTACAATACAACACATTATTACACACTACTCTACCGCAACATATCTACAATACAACACATTATTACAAACTACTCTACCACAACATATCTACAATACAACACATTATTGCACACTACTCTACCACAATATTCAGTTGAAGTCGGAAGTTTACATACACTTAGGTTGGAGTCATTAAAACTCGTTTTTCAACCACTCCACAAATTTCTTGTTAACAAACTATAGTTTTGGCAAGTCGGTTAGGACATCTACTTTGTGCATGACACAAGTAATTTTTCCAACAATTGTTTACAGACAGATTATTTCACTTATAATTCACTGTATCACAATTTCAGTGGGTCAGAAGTTTACATACACTAAGTTGACTGTGCCTTTAAACAACTTGGAAAATTCCAGAAAATGATGTCATGGCTTTAGAAGCTTTTGATAGGCTAATTGACATCATTTGAGTCAATTGGAGGTGTACCTGTGGATGTATTTCAAGGCCTACCTTCAAACTCAGTGCCTCTTTGCTTGACATCATGGGAAAATCAAAAGAAATCAGCCAAGACCTCAGAAGAAAATGTGTAGACCTCCACAAGTCTGGTTCATCCTTGGGAGCAATTTCCAAACGCCTGAAGGTACCACGTTCATCTGTACAAACAATAGTACGCAAGTATAAACACCATGGGACCATGCAGCCGTCATACCGCTCAGGAAGGAGACACATTCTGTCTTCTAGAGATGAACGTACTTTGGTGCAAAAAGTGCGAATCAATCCCAGAACAACAGCAAACGACCTTTTGAAGATGCTGGAGGAAACAGGTACAAAAGTATCTATATCCACAGTAAAACAAGTCCTATTTCGACATAACCTGAAAGGCCGCTCAGCAAGGAAGAAGCCACTGCTCCAAAACCGCCATAAAAAAGCCAGACTATGGTTTGCAACTGCACATGTGGACAAAGATCGTACTTTTTGGAGCAAAAGTTATTGTTTTCCTCTGGTCTGATGAAACAAAAATAGAACTGTTTGGCCAAAATGACCATCGTTATGTTTGGAGGAAAAAGGGGGCGCTTGCAAGCCGAAGAACACCATCTCAACCGTGAAGCACGGGGGTGGCAGCGTCATGCTGTGGGGGTGCTTTGCTGCAGGAGGGACTGGTGCACTTCACAAAATAGCTGGCATCATGAGGAAAAGGAAAATTATGTGGATATATTGAAGCAACATCTCAAGACATCAGTCAGGAAGTTAAAGCTTGGTCGCAAATGGGTCTTCCAAATGAACAATGACCCCAAGCATACTTCCAAAGTTGTGGCAAAATGGCTTAAGGACAACAAAGTCAAGGTATTGGAGTGGCCATCACAAAGCCCTGACCTCAATCCTATAGAAGATTTGTGGGCAGAACTGAAAAAGCGTGTTTGAGCAAGGAGGCCTACAAACCTGACTCAGTTACACCAGCTCTGTCAGGAGGAATGGGCAAAAATTCACCCAACTTATTGTGGGAAGGCTACCTGAAACGTTTGACCCAAGTTAAACAATTTAAAGGCAATGCTACCAAATACTAATTGAGTGTATGTAAACTTCTGACAGACTGGGAATGTGATGAAAGAAATAAAAGCTGAAATAAATCATTCTCTCTACTATTTTTTTGACATTTCACATTCTTAAAATGAAGTGGTGATCCTAACTGACCTAAGACAGAGCATTTTTACTAGGATTAAATGTCAGGAATTGTGAAAAGCTGAGTTTAAATGTATTTGGCTAAGGTGTATGTAAACTTCCGACTTCAACTGTATCTGCAATACAAAATGAATAATACAGAAAAATAACATGATTAAAATCTAAGTGTGTGTAGTGTATGTGTGTTAGCATTTGTGTGTCTGTGTGTGTGTGTGTGTGTGTGTGTGTGTGTGTGTGTGTGTGTGTGTGTGTGTGTGTGCCTGATTGTGTCTCTTTATGGTCCATGCTGTTCCATGGTATTTAAATCTGATTTTACTACTTGACTGAGTTACATGATATGAACCAGATTTCAGTGTAATCATCGCTCTATGAAGTACTGTGTGTTTCCCGTAGTCTGTTCTGGACTTGGGTATTGTGAAGAGACCTCTGGTGGCATGTCTTGTGGGGTATGTATGGGTGTCTGAGCTGTGAACTAGTCACTTAACCAGACAGCTCTGTGATTTCAACATGTCAATAACTCTCACAAAGACAAGCTGTGATGCAGTTAATCCCTCCTCTACTTTGAGCTAGGAGAGATTGGCACTACAAAATATAGCACAAGACCATATGACTGGACATTAGTCCAGGTGCGATAAAACTAGGGACTGTTTGACTTGTTTTCTTCATAGCGCTGTCAGGAAAGCAGAGCATCGATTTATTACAGACAGACCTATCCCCATCTTAGCTACCATTGCATCAATATGTATTGACAATGGAAATTTACAATCCAGGGTTACACCAAGCAGTTTAGTCTCCTCAACTTTCTACATTTCCACATTATTCATCACAAGATTTAGTTATAATAATAATATGCCATTTAGCAGACGCTTTTATCCAAAGCGACTTACAGTCATGCGTGCATACATTTTTGTGTATGGGTGGTCCCGGGGATCAAACCCACTACCTTGGCGTTACAAGCGCCGTGCTCTACCAGCTGAGCTACAGAGGTTTAGGATTTTTCCAAAATAGAATGCTTTTAGTTTTTGAAGATATTTAGTACTATCTGATTATTTGCCACCCATTCTAAAACTAACTGCAGCTCTTTGTTAAGCGTTGCAGTGATTTCACTTGCTGTGGTAGCTGACGTGTATAATGTTGAGTCATCGCCATACATAGATTCACAGACTTTACTCAAGGCTAGTGGCAGGTCATTAGTAAAGATAGAAAAAAATAAGGGGCTTAAAAACTGCCCTGGGAAATGTCCGACTCTACCTGGATTATGTTGGAGAGGCTTCCATTAAAGAACACCCTGTGTGTTCTGTTAGACAGGTAACTCTTATCCACAATATAGCAGGGGGTTTAAAGCCATAACACATAAATTTTTGCAGCAGCAGATTATGATTGATAATATCAAAAGCTGCACTGAAGTCTAACAAAACAACTTTCGCTTCCCTCCAGGCCTGAGGGCACACACTTTCCTGTAGCTTAAATGAAAGAGATGGCAAGTAGTTAGTAGAGCTAATTAGAGATAAAGAGGAGACAGAGAATCAGAGAGTAGAGATTATATACAATAGGTAGTAGAGGTAGTTAGATATAAAGGTGTGTGATTGTTTGTGTGTGTAAGTGAGAGAAGTTCTTGTAAATGGCACCTGATTGACTTCGTAGTACACTATTTTTGACCAAGGCACGTAAGGAAAAAATGTGTGTACTATGTTTTAAATAGGGTGCAGTCTGAAACATACACACCTATGTTTCATAAAATGCATTGTTGAAACAGTCACTCTGTTCTCATTGACAGTAAAGCAGGTTTGAAGTTTGTTATTCAAACATAGACTCTAAGAACAGCAAGGTTAACTTCTGTTAGCAGAAAGGTTATAATCTTTATTTTCTAAATCTGTGCATTCATATGCACGTCACTAAAGTTCAATTATGAGCTATAGTAGAATGTCAAGAATTATACATAAATGAAAACTTGAGTTATTGTTTTGATCATGACAAAACATTAATTATATTTTTTATTTACATTATTTTTATTAGAATGTTAAAAGTAATTCAGAACTAATAAGTACACTCCCCTAAAATAGCTGTTTGATACAACAGGTAGTATTTGATTTATTCTGGATCCCTATTAGTTCCTGCCAATGCAGCAGCTACTCTTCCTGGGGTCCAATCATGATTCCACAATTACATACAAAGAAACAGTACATAACACAACACATTACTAATCACCATCCTACCACAACAAATATACAATACAACACATTATTACACACTTGTTATGATGTCTCTTCATGGTGTTGTGGGAACAAGGACATTTAGTAGATAGGTAATTCTTGGTGCCACAGAGTCTGGATTCCAGTATGTCAAGGAAGCTTACTGGTGTTTATCTTAGAATGATTGATAGATGGGATATACTGACTTGGGGTAAAATGTAATACCATCAAAGAAGGGGCTAACAGATGTTGTGGAAGCAATATGTAACAGGGACTATAAGAAGAGAGATATTTTCTTTGTCTAGTAGTTCGGATGACAAGAGGCGAAGCACATGCCTTTTGTTAGACAAACCCGGTACCGAATCTATTAAATATTTGTATCAACTCTCCATACAATTGTTTAAGTATATTCTTGCATCCTGAATTACTTGACACCCGAGAAACTCATCATAACAACACTACTCTACCACAACATACAGTTCATTCGGAAAGTATTCAGACCCCTTGACTTTTTCCACATTTTGTTATGTTACAGCCTTATTCTACAATTGATTAAATACATGGTTTTCCTCATTAAACTACACACACTACCCCATAATGACAAAGCGAAAACAGGTTATTAGAAATGGTTACATATTCATTACAAATAAAAAACATAAATACCTTATTTACATAAGTATTCAGACCCTTTGCTATGAGACTCGAAATTGATCTGAGGTGCATCCTGTTTCCATTGATCATCCTTGAGATGTTTCTACAACTTCATTGGAGTCCACCTGTGGTAAATTCAATTGATTGGACATGATTTGAAAAGGCACACACCTGTCTATATAAGGTCCCACAGTTGACAGGGCATGTCAGAGCAAGCCATGAGGTCGAAGGAATTGTCCGTAGAGCTCCGAGACAGGATTTTGTAGAGGCACAGATCTGGTGAAGGGTACCAAAAACGGTCTGCAGCATTGAAGGTCCCCAAGGACATAGTGGCCTACATCGTTCTTAAATGGAAGAAGTTTGGAACCACCAATACTTTTCCTAGAGCTGGCTGCCCAACCACACTGAGCAATCGGGGGAGAAGGGCCTTGGTCAGGGAGGTGACCAAGACCCTGATGGTCACTCTGACAGAGCTCCAGAGTTCTTCTGTGGAGATGGGAGAAACTTCCAGAAGCACAACAATATCAGCAGCACTCCACCGATCAGGCCTTTATGGTAGAGTTACCAGACGGAAGCCACTCCTCAGTTAAAGGCACATGACAGCCCGCTTGGAATTTGCCAAAAAGCACCTAAAGGACTATCAGACCATGAAAAAAGAGATTCTCTGGTCTGATGAAACCAAGATTGAACTCTTTGGCCTGAATGCCAAGCGTCACGTCTGGAGGAAACCTGGCACCATCTCTACGGTGAAGCATGGTTGTGGCAGCATCATGCTGTGGGGATGTTTTTCAGCGGCTGGGACTGGGAGACTAGTCCAGACTGAAGGAAAGATGAAAGGAGCAAAGTACAGAGAGATCCTTGATGAAAACCTGCTCCAGAACTCCCATTACCTCAGACTAGGGTGAAGGGTCATCTTTCAACAGGACAACTACCCTAAGCACATTGCCAAGACAATGCAGGAGTGGCTTCAGGACAAGTCTCTGAATGTCCTTGAGTGGCCCAGCCAGAGACCGGACTTGAACCTGATCGAACATCTCTGGAGAGACCTGAAAATAGCAGCGCAGTGACGCTGCCCATCAAACCAGACAGAGCTTGAGAGGATTTGTAGAAAATAATGGGATAAACTCCCCAAACACAGGTGTGCCAAGCTTGTAGCATCATACCCAAGAAGACTTGACGCTGTAATCGCTGCAAAAGGTGCGTCAACAAAGTACAAAGTAAAGGGTCTGAACACTTATGTAAATGTGATATTTATGTTTTAATACATTTGCAAAAATTCATAAAAACCTGTTTTTGCTTTGTCATTATGGGGTATTGTGTTTAGATTGATGGGGGAAAAAAACAATTTAAGCCATTTTAGAATAAGGCTGTAACTTAACAAAATGTGGAAAAAGTCAAGGGGTCTGAATAATTTCCGAATGCACTGTGTCTATAATACAAAATCAATAATACTGAAAAAGAACAGTATTCAAATCTAAGTGTGTCTGTTAGCATTTGTTTGTGAATGCGTGTGTGTGTGTCTCTTTACAGTCAGTGCTGTTCCGTAAGGTGTAGTTTTATCGGTTTGTTAAATCTGATTTTACTCCTTGACTGAGTGTCCATCCCTATAAGTATGCTAAAAGTCTGTTGTTAATTTGTTTCCTGTGAAATAAAATTGTATCTGCTCAATCACAATTTTTCAAGTTTACTAAGGGTTGGTAGCAGGCTGATTGGTTATCTGTTTGAACCATAAACGGATGCTTTGCTATTCTTGGATAGCGGAATGATTTTTGCTTCCCTCCAGGCCTGAGGGCACACACTTTCCTGTAGCTTAGATTAAAGAGATGGAAAATAGTTAGTAGAGCTAATTAGAGATAAAGAGGAGACAGAGAATCAGAGAGTAGAGAGTAGATACAATAGGTAGTAGAGGTAGTTAGAGATAAAGCATAGTAGTTTCGTAGAAATTCTAATCAAAGGGAAGAGAGAGACTGTAGATTCTTTCAACAAACACTTCATTATAAGATTTGCAAAAATGGAGCGTTTAACTATGCATCTCAACAGTTGTGCAGTTAAGGCCCAATGAACAGAGTTGTCTCTCTCCACTTGTAGAAAAAGAACAACCTATTTTGTCTATGTGGCAGTTTAGCAGATGTGTGGAATCAATCGGTGGGTAACTATATGCTGACACCGGGTATAGTCTGAATGATTAGATCGTGATTCTGCTAATCATGCTATTCTCTGTTCTCATCAGCATGTTTGTAACAGGATGTGTCACATACTGTGGTTTCAACCAGTCTTATGACTAGAACAGACAAGGACAGTTTGTATCAGTAGAGAAACACAGAAGAGACAGTTCTCAAAGGTTAATACAGAATAGACAGAGCCTAGTTTGTAATTTTCCACCACAGTACATACAATAGTTAGTAGAAATAGTGAGAGATAAAGGTATGTGTACGTGTGTTTGTGTGTCTGAGCAGTTCTTGTTTTTTGCGTTATAAATGGCACCTCATTCCCTTATTAATGGCACCCTGTTTACTTTATAGTGCACTATTTTTGACCAGGGCACATGAGGAAAAATTAATGAACTATGTAGGAAATAGGGTACCATTTGAGACGTACACCCCTGTGTTTCCTGTTTCATCAAATGCATTGTTGACACAGTCACTCTGTTTTCATTGACAGTAAAGCAGGGTTGAAGTTCGTCATTCAAACATAGACTCTGAGAACAGCAAGGTTAACTTCTGTTCCCAGAAAGGTTCGAATATTTATTTCCTAAATCTCTCCATTCACAAGCACCTCACTAAAGTTAAATTATGATCTATAGTAGAATGTCAAGAATTATACATAAATGAAACATTGAATTATTATTTTATTCATTACAAAAAGTTCTAGTTTTTAAATTTACATTATTTTTATTAGAATGTTCATAGAAATTCAGATCTAATACACCCCCCAATAATAACTGTTAGAGACAACAGCTAGTATTTGTAAATGTAATTATTATGGATCCCCATTAGTTCCTGCCAAGGCAGCAGCTACTCTTTCTGGGGTCACATCATGATAACGCAATTACATACAATAAAACCCTATTTCACACAACACATTATTACACACTACTCTACCACAACATATCTACAATACAACACATTATTACACACTACTCTACCACAACATATTGTCACAACTTCCGCCCGAAGTTGGTGCCTCATCTTTGACGCGGACGTTCGGTGGTCGTCGTCACCGGCTTTCTAGCTACCACCGATCTACGTTTCTTTTTCCATTTGTTTTGTCTTGATTGTACACACCTGGTTCCCATCACATTATGATTATTTCTCTATTTAATCCTCTGGTTCCCTCATGGTTTTGTGCGTGATTGTTCTTTGATTTGTTTTTATGACTGCTGTGAGCTGGTGTATTTCCCTGCGTGGAAATTAGAATTGTTTCTTTTCGAAAAAAGTTTGTCTGTTACTCAGTTCTGTGTCCTGAGCCTGACTCCGTCCTACCGCTGCACACTGACACCTGACACATATCTATAATAAAACAAATTATTACACACTACTCTACCACAATATATCTACAATACAACACATTATTACACACTACTCTACCACAACATATCTACAATACAACACATTATTACACACTACTCTACCACAACATATCTACAATACAACACATTATTACACACTACTCTACTGCAACATATCTACAATACAACACATTATTACTCACTACTCTACCACAATATATCTACAATACAACACATTATTACTCACTACTCTACCACAATATATCTACAATACAACACATTATTACAAACTACTCTACCACAACATATCTACAATACAACACATTATTGCACACTACTCTACCACAATATTCAGTTGAAGTCGGAAGTTTACATACACTTAGGTTGGAGTCATTAAAACTCGTTTTTCAACCACAACACAAATTTCTTGTTAACAAACTATAGATTTGGCAAGTCGGTAAGGACATCTACTTTGTGCATGACACAAGTAATTTTTCCAACAATTGTTTACAGACAGATTATTTCACTTATAATTCACTGTATCACAATTTCAGTGGGTCAGAAGTTTACATACACTAAGTTGACTGTGCCTTTAAACAGCTTGGAAAATTCCAGAAAATGATGTCATGGCTTTAGAAGCTTTTGATAGGCTAATTGACATCATTTGAGTCAATTGGAGGTGTACCTGTGGATGTATTTCAAGGCCTACCTTCAAACTCACTGCCTCTTTGCTTGACATCATGGGAAAATCAAAAGAAATCAGCCAAGACCTCAGAAGAAAATTTGTAGACCTCCACAAGTCTGGTTCATCCTTGGGAGCAATTTCCAAACGTCTGAAGGTACCATGTTCATCTGTACAAACAATAGTACGCAAGTATAAACACCATGGGACCATCCAGCCGTCATACCGCTCAGGAAGGAGACACGTTCTGTCTCCTAGAGATGAACGTACTTTGGTGCAAAAAGTGCGAATCAATCCCAGAACAACAGCAAACGACCTTGTGAAGATGCTGGAGGAAACAGGTACAAAAGTATCTATATCCACAGTAAAACAAGTCCTATTTCGACATAACCTGAAAGGCCGCTCAGCAAGGAAGAAGCCACTGCTCCAAAACCGCCATAAAAAAGCCAGACTATGGTTTGCAACTGCACATGTGGACAAAGATCATACTTTTTGGAAAAATGTCCTCTGGTCTGATGAAACAAAAATAGAACTGTTTGGCCATAATGACCATCGTTATGTTTGGAGGAAAAAGGGGGCGCTTGCAAGCCGAAGAACACCATCTCAACCGTGAAGCACGGGGGTGGCAGTGTCATGCTATGGGGGTGCTTTGCTGCAGGAGGGACTGGTGCACTTCACAAAATAGCTGGCATCATGAGGAAAAGGAAAATTATGTGGATATATTGAAGCAACATCTCAAGACATCAGTCAGGAAGTTAAAGCTTGGTCGCAAATGGGTCTTCCAAATGAACAATGACCCCAAGCATACTTCCAAAGTTGTGGCAAAATGGCTTAAGGACATCAAAGTCAAGGTATTGGAGTGGCCATCACAAAGCCCTGACCTCAATCCGATAGAAGATTTGTGGGCAGAACTGAAAAAGCGTGTTTGAGCAAGGAGGCCTACAAACCTGACTCAGTTACACCAGCTCTGTCAGGATGAATGGGCCAAAATTCACCCAACTTATTGTGGGAAGGCTACCTGAAACGTTTGACCCAAGTTAAACAATTTAAAGGCAATGCTACCAAATACTAATTGAGTGTATGTAAACTTCTGACCCACTGGGAATGTGATGAAAGAAATAAAAGCTGAAATAAATCATTCTCTCTACTATTTTTCTGACATTTCACATTCTTAAAATGAAGTGGTGATCCTAACTGACCTAAGACAGAGCATTTTTACTAGGATTAAATGTCAGGAATTGTGAAAAGCTGAGTTTAAATTGGCTAAGGTGTATGTAAACTTCCGACATCAACTGTATCTGCAATCCAAAATGAATAATACAGAAAATAACATTATTAAAATCTAAGTGTGTGTAGAATATGTGTGTTAGCATTTGTGTGTTAATGTGTGTGTGTGTGTGTGTGTGTGTGTGTGTGTGTGTGTGTGTGTGTGTGTGTGTGTGTGCCTGATTGTGTCTCTTTATGATCCATGCTGTTCCATGGTATTTAAATCTGATTTTACTACTTGACCGAGTTACATGATATGAACAAGATTTCCGTGTAATCATCGCTCTATGAAGTACTGTGTGTTTCCTGTAGTCTGTTCTGGACTTGGGTATTGTGAAGAGACCTCTGGTGGCATGTCTTGTGGGGTATGTTTGGGTGTCTGAGCTGTGAACTAGTCGCTTAACCAGACAGCTCTGTGATTTCAACATGTCAATAACTCTCACAAAGACAAGCAGTGATGCAGTTAATCTCTCCTCTACTTTGAGCTAGGAGAGATTGGCACTACAAAATATGGCACAAGACCATATGACTGGACATTAGTCCAGGTGCGATAAAACTAGGGACTGTATGACTTGTTTTCTTCATAGCGCTGTCAGGAAAGCAGAGCATCGATTTATTACAGACAGACCTATCCCCATCTTAGCTACCATTGAATCAATGTGTTTTGACCATGGACATTTACAATCCAGGGTTACACCAAGCAGTTTAGTATCCTCAACTTTCTACATTTCCACATTATTCATCACAAGATTTAGTTATAATAATAATATGCCATTTAGCAGACCTTTTTATCCAAAGCGACTTACAGTCATACGTGCATACATTTTTGTGTATGGGTGGTCCTGGGGATTAAACCCACTACCTTGGCGTTACAAGCGCCGTGCTCTACCAGCTGAGCTACAGAGGTTTAGGGTTTTCCCAAATAGAATGCTTTAGTTTTGAAGATATTTAGTACTATCTGATTATTTGCCACCCATTCTAAAACTAACTGCAGCTCTTTGTTAAAGCGTTGCCAGTGATTTCACTTGCTGTGGTAGCTGACGTGTATAATGTTGAGTCATCGCCATACATAGATTCACAGACTTTACTCAACGCTAGTGGCAGGTCATTAGTAAAGATTGAAAAAAATAAGGGGCTTAAAAACTGCCCTGGGAAATGTCAGACTCTACCTGGATTGTGTTGGAGAGGCTTCCATTAAAGAACACCCTGTGTGTTCTGTTAGACAGGTAACTCTTATCCACAATATAGCAGGGGATATCAAGCCATAACACATACGTTTTTGCAGCAGCAGATTATGATCGATAATATCAAAAGCTGCACTGAAGTCTAACAAAACAACTTTCACTTCCCTCCAGGCCTGAGGGCACACACTTTCCTGTAGCTTAAATTAATAATAATAATAATATGCCATTTAGCAGACGCTTTTATCCAAAGCGACTTACAGTCGTGCGTGCATACATTTTTGTGTATGGGTGGTCCCGGGGATCGAACCCACTACCTTGGCGTTACAAGCGCCGTGCTCTACCAGCTGAGCTACAGAGGACCACCAAATTAAAGAGATGGCAATTAGTTAGTAGAGCTAATTAGAGATAAAGAGGAGATAGAGAATCAGAGAGTAGAGAGTATATACAATAGGTAGTAGAGGTAGTTAGATATAAAGTTGTGTGTTTGTGTGTGTAAGTGAGAGAAGTTCTTGTAAATGGCACCTGATTGACTTCGTAGTACACTATTTTTGACCAAGGCACGTAAGGAAAAAATGTGTGTACTATGTTGGAAATAGGGTGCAGTCTGAAACATACACACCTATGTTTCATAAAATGCATTGTTGAAACAGTCACTCTGTTCTCATTGACAGTAAAGGAGGTTTGAAGTTTGTTATTCAAACATAGACTCTGAGAACAACAAGGTTAACTTCTGTTAGCAGAAAGGTTAGAATCTTTATTTTCTAAATCTGTGCATTCATATGCACGTCACTAAAGTTAAATTATGAGCTATAGTAGAATGTCAAGAATTATACATGAATGAAAACTTGAGTTATTGTTTTGTTCATGACAAAACATTAATTATATTTTTTATTTACATGATTTTTATTAGAATGTTAAAAGTAATTCAGAACTAATAAGTACATTCCCCTAAAATAGCTGTTTGATACAACAGGTAGTATTTGATTTATTCAGGATCCCTATTAGTTCCTGCCAAGGCAGCAGCTACTCTTCCTGGGGTCCAATCATGATTCCACAATTACATACAAAGAAACAGTGCATAACACAACACATTATTAATCACCACCCTACCACAATAAATATACAATACAACACATTATTACACTTGTTATTATGTCTCTTCATGGTGTTGTGGGAACAAGGAAATTTAGTAGATAGGTAATTCTTGGTGCCACAGAGTCTGGTTTCCAGTATGTCAAGGAAGCTTACTGGTGTTTATCGTAGAATGATTGATAGATGGGATATACTGACTTGGGGTAAAAGGTAATACCATCAAAGAAGGGAGTGCTAACAGATGTTGTGGAAGCAAGATGTAACAGGGACTATAAGAAGAGAGATATTTTCTTTGTCTAGTAGTTCGGATGACAAGAGGCGAAGCACGTGCCTTTTGTTAGACAAACCCAGTACCGAATCTATTAAATATTTGTATCAACTCTAAATATAATTGTTTAAGTATATTCTTGCATCCTGAATTACTTGACACCCGAGAAACTCTACCACAACATACAGTGCATTCGGAAAGTATTCAGACCCCTTGACTTTTTCCACATTTTGTTATGTTACAGCCTTATTCTACAATTGATTAAATAAATGGTTTTCCTCATTAAGCTACACACACTACCCCATAATGACAAAGCGAAAACAGGTTTTTAGAAATAGTTACATATGCATTACAAATAAAAAACGTAAATACCTTATTTACATAAGTATTCAGACCCTTTGCTATAAGACTCCGAAATTGATCTGAGGTGCATCCTGTTTCCATTGATCATCCTTGAGATGTTTCTACAACTTCATTGGAGTCCACCTGTGGTAAATTCAATTGATTGGACATGATTTGAAAAGGCACACACCTGTCTACATAAGGTCCCACAGTTGACTGGGCATGTCAGAGCAAGCCATGAGGTTGAAGGAATTGTCCGTAGAGCTCAGAGACAGGATTGTGTAGAGGCACAGATCTGGGGAAGGGTACCAAAAACTCTCTGCAGCATTGAAGGTCCCCAAGAACATAGTGGCCTCCATCAGGTGACCAAGACCCCGATGGTCACTCTGACAGAGCTCCAGAGTTCTTCTGTGGAGATGGTAGAACCTTCCAGAAGAACAACAATATCTGCAGCACTCCACCGATCAGGCCTTTATGGTAGAGTTGCCAGACGGAAGCCACTCCTCAGTTAAAGGCACATGACAGCCCGCTTGGAGTTTGCCAAAAAGCACCTAAAGGACTATCAGACCATGAAAAAATAGATTATCTGGTCTGATGAAACCAAGATTGAACTCTTTGGCCTGAATGCCAAGCGTCACGTCTGGAGGAAACCTGGCACCATCTCTACGGTGAAGCATGATTGTGGCAGCATCATGTTGTGGGGATGTTTTTCAGCGGCTGGGACTGGGAGACTAGTCCGGACTGAAGGAAAGATGAAAGGAGCAAAGTACAGAGAGATCCTTGATGAAAACCTGCTCCAAAACTCCCATTACCTCAGACTAGGGTGAAGGGTCATCTTTCAACAGGACAACTACCCTAAGCACACAGCCAAGACAATGCAGGAGTGGCTTCGGGACAAGTCTCTGAATGTCATTGAGTGGCCCTACCAGAGCCCGGACTTGAACCTGATCGAACATCTCTGGAGAGACCTGAAAATATCTGTGCAGGGACGCTCCCCATCAAACCTGACAGAGATTGAGAGGATCTGCAGAGAAGAATGGGATAAACTCCCCAAATACAGGTGTGCCAAGCTTGTAGCATCATACCCAAGAAGACTTGACGCTGTAATCGCTGCAAAAGGTGCGTCAACAAAGTACAAAGTAAAGGGTCTGAACACTTATGTAAATGTGATATTTACGTTTTAATACATTTGCAAAAATTCATAAAAACCTGTTTTTGCTTCGTCATTATGGGGTATTGTGTTTAGATTGATGAGGGGAAAAAACAATTTAAGCCATTTTAGAATAAGGGTGTAACTTAACAAAATGTGGAAAAAGTCAAGGGGTCTGAATAATTTCAGAATGCACTGTGTCTACAATACAAAATCAATAATACTGAAAAAAAAACAGTATTCAAATCTAAGTGCGTCTGTTAGCATTTGTGTGTGAATGCGTGTGTGTGTGTGCCTGTGTGTGTGTCTCTTTACAGTCAGTGCTGTTCCGTAAGGTGTAGTTTTATCGGTTTGTTAAATCTGATTTTACTCCTTGACTGAGTGTCCCTCCCTATAAGTATGCTAAAAGTCTGTTGTTAATTTGTTTCCTGTTAAATAAAATTGTATCTGCTCAATCAAAATTTCTCAAGTTTACTAAGGGTTGGTAGCAGGCTGATTGGTCATCTGTTTGAACCATCAACGGATGCTTTGCTATTCTTGGGTAGCGGAATGATTTTTGCTTCCCTCCAGGCCTGAGGGCACACACTTTCCTGTAGCTTAGATGAAAGAGATGACAAATACTTAGTAGAGCTAGTTAGAGATAAAGAGGAGATAGAGAATCAGAGCAGAGAGTAGATACAATAGGTAGTAGAACTAGTTAGAGATAAAGAGGAGATAGAGAATCAGAGAGGAGAGAGGAGATACAATAGGTAGTAGAGATAGTTAGAGATAAAGAGAAGATAGAGAATCAGAGAGTAGAGAGTAGAAATTCTAATCAAAGGGAAGAGAGAGACTGTAGTTTCTTTCAACAAACACTTTATTATAAAATTTGCAAAAATGGAGCAGTTAACTATGCACCTCAACAGTTGTGCAGTTAAGGCCCAATGAACAGAGTTGTCTCTCTCCTCTTACAGAAAAAGTACAACCTATTTTGTCTACATGGCAGTTTAGCAGATGGAAACAATCGGTGGGTAACTATCTGCTGACACCGGGTATAGTCTGAATGATTAGATTGTGTAAGTAAGCATTTCACTGTAATGTCTGCACCTGTTGTATTCGGCGCATGTGACCAATACAATTTGATTTGATTTGATGTGATCCTGCTAATCATGCTATTCTCTGTTCTCATCAGCATGTTTGTAACAGGATGTGTCACATACTGTGGTTTCAACCAGTCTTATGACTAGAACAGACAAGGACAGTTTGTATCAGTAGAGAAACACAGAAGAGACAGTTCTCAAAGGTTAATACAGAATAGACAGAGCCTAGTTTGTAATTTTCCACCAAGGTGCATACAATAGTTAGTAGAAATAGTGAGAGATAAAGGTGTGTGTATGTGTTTGTGTGATGTTCTTGTTTTTGCGTCATAAATGGCACCCCATTCCCTTATAAATGTTCCCCTGTTTACTTTATAGTACACTATTTTTGACCTTACCACAACATATCTACAATACATGTAATCATCGCTCTATGTAGTACTGTGTGTTTCCCGTGGTCTGTTCTGGACTTGGGTATTGTGAAGAGACCTCTGGTGGCATGTCTTGTGGGGTATGTATGGGTGTCTGAGCTGTGAACTAGTCGCTTAACCAGACAGCTCTGTGATTTCAACATGTCAATAACTCTCACAAAGACAAGCATGTGATGCAATTAATCTCTCCTCTACTTTGAGCTAGGAGAGATTGGCACTACAAAATATGGCACAAGACCATATGACTGGACATTAGTCCAGGTGCGATAAAACTAGGGACTGTATGACTTGTTTTCTTCATAGCGCTGTCAGGAAAGCAGAGCATCGATTTATTACAGACAGACCTATCCCCATCTTAGCTACCATTGCATCAATGTCTTTTGACCATGGAAATTTACAATCCAGGGTTACACCAAGCAGTTTAGTCTCAACTTTCTCAATTTCCACATTATTCTTCACAGGATTTAGTTGAGGTTTAAGATTTAGTTGACGTTTAGTGAATGGTTTGTCCCAAATAGAAAGCTTTTCGTTTTGGAAATATTTAGTTCTAGACGATTACATGCCACCCATTCTAAAACTGGCGGCAGCTTTTTGTTAAGCGTTGCAGTGATTTCACTTGCTGTGGTATCTGACGTGTATAATGTTGAGTCGTCGCCATACATAGATACACAGGCTTTACTCAACGCCAGTGGCAGGTCATTAGTAAAGACTGAAAAACATAAGGGGCCTAAACAACTGCCCTGTGAAATGCCCGACTCTACCTGGATTATGTTGGCGAGGCTTCCATTAAAGAACACCTTCTGTTCTGATAGACAGGTAACTCTCGATCCAGAATATATCAGGGGATATCAAGCCATAACACATACGTTTTTGCAGCAGCAGATTATGATCGATAATATCAAAAGCTGCACTGAAGTCTAACAAAACAACTTTCGCTTCCCTCCAGGCCTGAGGGCACACACTTTCCTGTAGCTTAAATGAAAGAGATGGCAATTAGTCAGTAGAGCTAATTAGAGATCAAGAGGAGATTGTGAATCAGAGAGTAGAGAGTATATACAATAGGTAGTAGAGATAGTTAGAGATAAAGGTGTGTGTTTGTTTGTGTGTGTAAGTGAGAGAAGTTCTTGTAAATGGCACCTGATTGACTTCGTAGTACACTATTTTTTACCAAGGCACGTAATGAAAAAATGAGTGAACTATGTATGAAATAGGTGCCATTTAAAATGTACACACCTGTGTTTCCTGTTTCATCAAATGCATTGTTGACACAGTCACTCTGTTCTCGTTGACAGTAAAGCAGGGTTGAAGTTTGTTATTCAAACATAGACTCTGAGAACAGCAAGGTTAACTTCTGTTAGCAGAAAGGTTAGAATCTTTATTTTCTAAATCTGTGCATTCATACGCACCTCACTAAAGTTAAATTATGAGCTATAGTAGAATGTTAAGAATTATACATAAATGAAAACTTGAGTTATTGTTTTGTACTTGACAAAACATTAATTATATTTTTTATTTACATGATTTTTATTAGACTGTTAAAAGTAATTCAGAACTAGTACACTCTCCTAAAATAGCTGTTTGATACAACAGGTAGTATTTGATTTATTCTGGATCCCCATTAGTTCCTGCCAAGGCAGCAGCTACTCTTCCTGGGGTCCAATCATGATTCCACAATTACATACAAAGAAACAGTACATAACACAACACATTACTAATCACCATCCTACCACAACAAATATACAATACAACACATTATTACACACTTGTTATGATGTCTCTTCATGGTGTTGTGGGAACAAGGACATTTAGTAGATAGGTAATTCTTGGTGCCACAGAGTCTGGATTCCAGTATGTCAAGGAAGCTTACTGGTGTTTATCTTAGAATGATTGATAGATGGGATATACTGACTTGGGGTAAAAGGTAATACCATCAAAGAAGAGAGTGCTAACAGATGTTGTGGAAGCAATATGTAACAGGGACTATAACATTTGACATCATTTAGCAGACGCTCTTATCCAGAGCGACTTACATAATTTTTTTCATACCCCCTGTGGGAATCGAACCCAAAACCCTGGCGTTGCAAACACCATGCTCTATCAACTGAGCTACATCCCTACCGGCCATTCCCTCCCCTACCCTGGACGACGCTGGGCCAATTGCGCGCCACCCCATGGGTCTCCCGGTCACGGCCAGCTACGACAGAGCCTGGATTCGAACCAGGATCTCTAGTGGCACAGCTAGCACTGCGATGCAGTGCCTTAGACCACTGCGCCACACAGGAGACGTGAATTTAAGAAGAGAGATATTTTCTTTGTCTAGTAGTTCAGATGACAAGAGGCGAAGCACGTGCCTTTTGTTAGACAAACCCGGTACCGAATCTATTAAATATTTGTATCAACTCTCCATATAATTGTTTAAGTATATTCTTGCATCCTGAATTACTTGACACCCGAGAAACTCTACCACAACATACAGTGCATTCGGAAAGTATTCAGACCCCTTGACTTTTTCCACATTTTGTTATGTTACAGCCTTATTCTACAATTGATTAAATAAATGGTTTTCCTC
The DNA here is from genome assembly GCF_020615455.1 of Coregonus clupeaformis. Lineage (NCBI taxonomy): Eukaryota > Metazoa > Chordata > Actinopteri > Salmoniformes > Salmonidae > Coregonus > Coregonus clupeaformis. The sequence continues at coordinate 4,883,294 of NC_059209.1, forward strand.
ATTAAACTACACACACTACCCCATAATGACAAAGCGAAAACAGTCCACCTGTGGTAAATTCAATTGATTGGACATGATTTGAAAAGGCACACAGTTGACTGTGGGTCATAAGTTCCCACAGTTGACTGGGCATGTCAGAGCAAGCCATGAGGTTTAAGGAATTGTCCGTAGAGCTCCGAGACAGGATTGTGTAGAGGCACAGATCTGGGGAAGGGTACCAAAAACTGTCTGCAGCATTGAAGGTCCCCAAGAACATAGTGGCCTCCATCAGGTGACCAAGACCCCGATGGTCACTCTGACAGAGCTCCAGAGTTCTTCTGTGGAGATGGTAGAACCTTCCAGAAGAACAACAATATCTGCAGCACTCTAGCGATCAGTCCTTTATGTTAGAGTTGCCAGACGGAAGCCACTCCTCAGTTAAAGGCACAAGACAGCCCGCTTGGAGTTTGCCAAAAAGCACCTAAAGGACTATCAGACCATGAAAAAAGAGATTCTCTGGTCTGATGAAACCAAGATTGAACTCTTTGGCCTGAATGCCAAGCGTCACGTCTGGAGGAAACCTGGCACCATCTCAAGGGTGAAGCATGGTTGTGGCAGCATCATGTTGTGGGGATGTTTTTCAGCGGCTGGGACTGGGAGACTAGTCCAGACTGAAGGAAAGATGAAAGGAGCAAAGTACAGAGAGATCCTTGATGAAAACCTGCTCCAGAACTCCCATTACCTCAGACTAGGGTGAAGGGTCATCTTTCAACAGGACAACTACCCTAAGCACACAGCCAAGACAATGCAGGAGTGGCTTCAGGACAAGTCTCTGAATGTCCTTGAGTGGCCCTACCAGAGCCCGGACTTGAACCTGATCGAACATCTCTGGAGAGACCTGAAAATATCTGTGCAGGGACGCTCCCCATCAAACCTGACAGAGATTGAGAGGATCTGCAGAGAAGAATGGGATAAACTCCCCAAATACAGGTGTGCCAAGCTTGTAGCATCATACCCAAGAAGACTTGACGCTGTAATCGCTGTAAAAGGTGCTTCAACAAAGTACAAAGTAAAGGGTCTGAACACTTATGTAAATGTGATATTTACGTTTTAATACATTTGCAAAAATTCATAAAAACCTGTTTTTGCTTCGTCATTATGGGGTATTGTGTTTAGATTGATGAGGGAAAAAAACAATTTAAGCCATTTTAGAATAAGGCTGTAACTTAACAAAATGTGGAAAAAGTCAAGGGGTCTGAATAATTTCCGAATGCACTGTGTCTACAATACAAAAATCAATAATACTGAAAAAAAACAGTATTCAAATCTAAGTGCGTCTGTTAGCATTTGTGTGTGAATGCGTGTGTGTGTGCCTGTGTGTGTGTCTCTTTACAGTCCGTGATGTTCCGTAAGGTGTAGTTTTATCGGTTTGTTAAATCAGATTTTACTCCTTGACTGAGTGTCCCTCCCTATAAGTATGCTAAAAGTCTGTTGTTAATTTGTTTCCTGTGAAATAAAATTGTATCTGCTCAATCAAAATTTCTCAAGTTTACTAAGGGTTGGTAGCAGGCTGATTGGTCATCTGTTTGAACCATCAACGGATGCTTTGCTATTCTTGGGTAGCGGAATTATTTTTGCTTCCCTCCAGGCCTGAGGGCACACACTGTCCTGTATCTTAGATGAAAGAGATGGCAAGTAGTTAGTAGAGATAGTTAGAGATAAAGAGGAGATAGAGAATCAGAGAGTAGAGAGGAGATACAATAGGTAGTAGAGATAGTTAGAGATAAAGAGGAGATAGAGAATCAGAGAGTAGAGAGGAGATACAATAGGTAGTAGAGATAGTTAGAGATAAAGAGGAGATAGAGAATCAGAGAGTAGAGAGTAGAAATTCTAATCAAAGGGAAGAGAGAGACTGTAGATTATTTCAACAAACACCTTATTATAAGATTTGCAGAAATGGAGCAGTTAACTATGCACCTCAACCGTTGTGCAGTTAAGGCCCAATGAACAGAGTTGTCTCTCTCCACTTGTAGAAAAAGAACAACCTATTTTGTCTATGTGGCAGTTTAGCAGATGTGTGGAATCAATCGGTGGGTAACTATATGCTGACACCGGGTATAGTCTGAATGATTAGATCGTGATTCTGCTAATCATGCTATTCTCTGTTCTCATCAGCATGTTTGTAACAGGATGTGTCACATACTGTGGTTTCAACCAGTCTTATGACTAGAACAGACAAGGACGGTTTGTATCAGTAGAGAAACACAGAAGAGACAGTTCTCAAAGGTTAATACAGAATAGACAGAGCCTAGTTTGTCATTTTTCCACCACAGTACATACAATAGATAGTAGAAATAGTGAGAGATAATGGTGTGTGTGTGTGTTTGTGTGTCTGAGCAGTTCTTGTTTTTGCGTTATAAATGGCACCCCATTCCCTTATTGATGGCACCCTGTTTACTTTATAGTGCACTATTTTTTGACCAGGGCACATGAGGGAAAAATTAATGAACTATGTAGGAAATAGGGTACCATTTGAGACGTACACACCTGTGTTTCCTGTTTCATCAAATGCATTGTTGACACTGTCACTCTGTTTTCATTGACAGTAAAGCAGGGTTGAAGTTCGTCAGTCAAACATAGACTCTGAGAACAGCAAGGTTAACTTCTGATCCCAGAAAGGTTAGAATATTTATTTCCTAAATCTCTCCATTCACAAGCACCTCACTAAAGTTAAGTTATGAGTTATAGTAGAATGTCAAGAATTCTATATAATTGAAACATTGAATTATTATTTTATTCATTACAAAAAGTTCTAGTTTTTAAATTTACATTATTTTTATTAGAATGTTCATAGAAATTCAGATCTAATACACCCCCCAATAATAACTGTTAGAGACAACAGCTAGTATTTGTAAATGTATTTATTATGGATCCCCATTAGTTCCTGCCAAGGCAGCAGCTACTCTTTCTGGGGTCACATCATGATAGAGCAATTACATACAATAAAACCCTATTTCACACAACACATTATTACACACTACTCTACCACAACATATCTACAATACAACACATTATTACACACTACTCAACCACAACATATTGTCACAACTTCTGCGAGGTTGGTGCCTCATCTTTGTAGCGCGACGTTCGGTGGTCGTCGTCACCGGCTTTCTAGCTACCACCGATCTACGTTTCTTTTTCCATTTGTTTTGTCTTGATTGTACACACCTGGTTGCCATCACATTATGATTATTTCTCTATTTAACCCTCTGGTTCCCTCATGGTTTTGTGCGTGATTGTTCTTTGTTTTGTTTTTATGACTGCTGTGAGCTGGTGTATTTCCCTGCGTGGAAATAAGAATTGTTTCTTTTCGAAAAAAGTTTGTCTGTTACTCAGTTCTGTGTCCTGAGCCTGACTCCGTCCTACCGCTGCACACTGACACCTGACACATATCTATAATACAACACATTATTACACAATACTCTACCACAACATATCTACAATACAACACATTATTACACACTACTCTACCGCAACATATCTACAATACAACACATTATTACAAACTACTCTACCACAACATATCTACAATACAACACATTATTGCACACTACTCTACCACAATATTCAGTTGAAGTCGGAAGTTTACATACACTTAGGTTGGAGTCATTAAAACTTGTTTTTCAACCACTCCCACAAATTTCTTGTTAACAAACTATAGTTTTGGCAAGTCGGTTAGGACATCTACTTTGTGCATGACACAAGTAATTTTTCCAACAATTGTTTACAGACAGATTATTTCACTTATAATTCACTGTATCACAATTTCAGTGGGTCAGAAGTTTACATACACTAAGTTGACTGTGCCTTTAAACAACTTGGAAAATTCCAGAAAATGATGTCATGGCTTTAGAAGCTTTTGATAGGCTAATTGACATCATTTGAGTCAATTGGAGGTGTACCTGTGGATGTATTTCAAGGCCTACCTTCAAACTCAGTGCCTCTTTGCTTGACATCATGGGAAAATCAAAAGAAATCAGCCAAGACCTCAGAAGAAAATTTGTAGACCTCCACAAGTCTGGTTCATCCTTGGGAGCAATTTCCAAACGCCTGAAGGTACCACGTTCATCTGTACAAACAATAGTACGCAAGTATAAACACCATGGGACCATGCAGCCGTCATACCGCTCAGGAAGGAGACACATTCTGTCTTCTAGAGATGAACGTACTTTGGTGCAAAAAGTGCGAATCAATCCCAGAACAACAGCAAACGACCTTGTGAAGATGCTGGAGGAAACAGGTACAAAAGTATCTATATCCACAGTAAAACAAGTCCTATTTCGACATAACCTGAAAGGCCGCTCAGCAAGGAAGAAGCCACTGCTCCAAAACCGCCATAAAAAAAGCCAGACTATGGTTTGCAACTGCACATGTGGACAAAGATCGTACTTTTTGGAGCAAAAGTTATTGTTTTCCTCTGGTCTGATGAAACAAAAATAGAACTGTTTGGCCAAAATGACCATCGTTATGTTTGGAGGAAAAAGGCGCTTGCAAGCCGAAGAACACCATCTCAACCGTGAAGCACGGGGTGGCAGCGTCATGCTGTGGGGGTGCTTTGCTGCAGGAGGGACTGGTGCACTTCACAAAATAGCTGGCATCATGAGGAAAAGGAAAATTATGTGGATATATTGAAGCAACATCTCAAGACATCAGTCAGGAAGTTAAAGCTTGGTCGCAAATGGGTCTTCCAAATGAACAATGACCCCAAGCATACTTCCAAAGTTGTGGCAAAATGGCTTAAGGACAACAAAGTCAAGGTATTGGAGTGGCCATCACAAAGCCCTGACCTCAATCCTATAGAAGATTTGTGGGCAGAACTGAAAAAGCGTGTTTGAGCAAGGAGGCCTACAAACCTGACTCAGTTACACCAGCTCTGTCAGGAGGAATGGGCAAAAATTCACCCAACTTATTGTGGGAAGGCTACCTGAAACGTTTGACCCAAGTTAAACAATTTAAAGGCAATGCTACCAAATACTAATTGAGTGTATGTAAACTTCTGACAGACTGGGAATGTGATGAAAGAAATAAAAGCTGAAATAAATCATTCTCTCTACTATTTTTTTGACATTTCACATTCTTAAAATGAAGTGGTGATCCTAACTGACCTAAGACAGAGCATTTTTACTAGGATTAAATGTCAGGAATTGTGAAAAGCTGAGTTTAAATGTATTTGGCTAAGGTGTATGTAAACTTCCGACTTCAACTGTATCTGCAATACAAAATGAATAATACAGAAAAATAACATGATTAAAATCTAAGTGTGTGTTGTGTATGTGTGTTAGCATTTGTGTGTCTGTGTGTGTGTGTGTGTGTGTGTGTGTGTGTGTGTGTGTGTGTGTGTGTGTGTGTGTGTGTGTGCCTGATTGTGTCTCTTTATGGTCCATGCTGTTCCATGGTATTTAAATCTGATTTTACTACTTGACTGAGTTACATGATATGAACCAGATTTCAGTGTAATCATCGCTCTATGAAGTACTGTGTGTTTCCCGTAGTCTGTTCTGGACTTGGGTATTGTGAAGAGACCTCTGGTGGCATGTCTTGTGGGGTATGTTGGGTGTCTGAGCTGTGAACTAGTCACTTAACCAGACAGCTCTGTGATTTCAACATGTCAATAACTCTCACAAAGACAAGCTGTGATGCAGTTAATCTCTCCTCTACTTTGAGCTAGGAGAGATTGGCACTACAAAATATAGCACAAGACCATATGACTGGACATTAGTCCAGGTGCGATAAAACTAGGGACTGTTTGACTTGTTTTCTTCATAGCGCTGTCAGGAAAGCAGAGCATCGATTTATTACAGACAGACCTATCCCCATCTTAGCTACCATTGCATCAATATGTATTGACAATGGAAATTTACAATCCAGGGTTACACCAAGCAGTTTAGTCTCCTCAACTTTCTACATTATTCATCACAAGATTTAGTTATAATAATAATATGCCATTTAGCAGACGCTTTTATCCAAAGCGACTTACAGTCATGCGTGCATACATTTTTGTGTATGGGTGGTCCCGGGGATCAAACCCACTACCTTGGCGTTACAAGCGCCGTGCTCTACCAGCTGAGCTACAGAGGTTTAGGGTTTTTCCCAAATAGAATGCTTTTAGTTTTTGAAGATATTTAGTACTATCTGATTATTTGCCACCCATTCTAAAAACTAACTGCAGCTCTTTGTTAGCGTTACAGTGATTTCACTTGCTGTGGTAGCTGACGTGTATAATGTTGAGTCATCGCCATACATAGATTCACAGACTTTACTCAACGCTAGTGGCAGGTCATTAGTAAAGATTGAAAAAAATAAGGGGCTTAAAAACTGCCCTGGGAAATGTCCAACTCTACCTGGATTATGTTGGAGAGGCTTCCATTAAAGAACACCCTGTGTGTTCTGTTAGACAGGTAACTCTTATCCACAATATAGCAGGGGTTTAAAGCCATAACACATACATTTTGCAGCAGCAGATTATGATTGATAATATCAAAAGCTGCACTGAAGTCTAACAAAACAACTTTCGCTTCCCTCCAGGCCTGAGGGCACACACTTTCCTGTAGCTTAAATGAAAGAGATGGCAAGTAGTTAGTAGAGCTAATTAGAGATAAAGAGGAGACAGAGAATCAGAGAGTAGAGATTATATACAATAGGTAGTAGAGGTAGTTAGATATAAAGGTGTGTGATTGTTTGTGTGTGTAAGTGAGAGAAGTTCTTGTAAATGGCACCTGATTGACTTCGTAGTACACTATTTTTGACCAAGGCACGTAAGGAAAAAATGTGTGTACTATGTTGGAAATAGGGTGCAGTCTGAAACATACACACCTATGTTTCATAAAATGCATTGTTGAAACAGTCACTCTGTTCTCATTGACAGTAAAGCAGGTTTGAAGTTTGTTATTCAAACATAGACTCTAAGAACAGCAAGGTTAACTTCTGTTAGCAGAAAGGTTAGAATCTTTATTTTCTAAATCTGTGCATTCATATGCACGTCACTAAAGTTAAATTATGAGCTATAGTAGAATGTCAAGAATTATACATAAATGAAAACTTGAGTTATTGTTTTGATCATGACAAAACATTAATTATATTTTTTATTTACATTATTTTTATTAGAATGTTAAAAGTAATTCAGAACTAATAAGTACACTCCCCTAAAATAGCTGTTTGATACAACAGGTAGTATTTGATTTATTCTGGATCCCTATTAGTTCCTGCCAATGCAGCAGCTACTCTTCCTGGGGTCCAATCATGATTCCACAATTACATACAAAGAAACAGTACATAACACAACACATTACTAATCACCATCCTACCACAATAAATATACAATACAACACATTATTACACACTTGTTATGATGTCTCTTCATGGTGTTGTGGGAACAAGGACATTTAGTAGATAGGTAATTCTTGGTGCCACAGAGTCTGGATTCCAGTATGTCAAGGAAGCTTACTGGTGTTTATCTTAGAATGATTGATAGATGGGATATACTGACTTGGGGTAAAAGGTAATACCATCAAAGAAGGGCTAACAGATGTTGTGGAAGCAATATGTAACAGGGACTATAAGAAGAGATATTTTCTTTGTCTAGTAGTTCGGATGACAAGAGGCGAAGCACGTGCCTTTTGTTAGACAAACCCGGTACCGAATCTATTAAATATTTGTATCAACTCTCCATACAATTGTTTAAGTATATTCTTGCATCCTGAATTACTTGACACCCGAGAAACTCATCATAACAACACTACTCTACCACAACATACAGTGCATTCGGAAAGTATTCAGACCCCTTGACTTTTTCCACATTTTGTTATGTTACAGCCTTATTCTACAATTGATTAAATACATGGTTTTCCTCATAATGACAAAGCGAAAACAGGTTTTTAGAAATGGTTACATATTCATTACAAATAAAAAACATAAATACCTTATTTACATAAGTATTCAGACCCTTTGCTATGAGACTCGAAATTGATCTGAGGTGCATCCTGTTTCCATTGATCATCCTTGAGATGTTTCTACAACTTCATTGGAGTCCACCTGTGGTAAATTCAATTGATTGGACATGATTTGAAAAGGCACACACCTGTCTATATAAGGTCCCACAGTTGACAGGGCATGTCAGAGCAAGCCATGAGGTCGAAGGAATTGTCCGTAGAGCTCCGAGACAGGATTGTGTAGAGGCACAGATCTGGGGAAGGGTACCAAAAATGGTCTGCAGCATTGAAGGTCCCCAAGGACATAGTGGCCTACATCGTTCTTAAATGGAAGAAGTTTGGAACCACCAATACTTTTCCTAGAGCTGGCTGCCCAACCACACTGAGCAATCGGGGGAGAAGGGCCTTGGTCAGGGAGGTGACCAAGACCCTGATGGTCACTCTGACAGAGCTCCAGAGTTCTTCTGTGGAGATGGGAGAAACTTCCAGAAGCACAACAATATCTGCAGCACTCCACCGATCAGGCCTTTATGGTAGAGTTGCCAGACGGAAGCCACTCCTCAGTTAAAGGCACATGACAGCCCGCTTGGAATTTGCCAAAAAGCACCTAAAGGACTATCAGACCATGAAAAAGGAGATTCTCTGGTCTGATAAAACCAAGATTGAACTCTTTGGCCTGAATGCCAAGCGTCACGTCTGGAGGAAACCTGGCACCATCTCTACGGTGAAGCATGGTTGTGGCAGCATCATGCTGTGGGGATGTTTTTCAGCGGCTGGGACTGGGAGACTAGTCCAGACTGAAGGAAAGATTAAAGGAGCAAAGTACAGAGAGATCCTTGATGAAAACCTTCTCCAGAACTCCCATTACCTCAGACTAGGGTGAAGCGTCATCTTTCAACAGGACAACTACCCTAAGCACACAGCCAAGACAATGCAGGAGTGGCTTCGGGACATGTCTCTGAATGTCCTTGAGTGGCCCTGCCAGAGCCCGGACTTGAACCTGATCGAACTTCTCTGGAGAGACCTGAAACTAGCAGTGCAGGGACGCTCCCCATCAAACCTGACAGAGCTTGAGAGGATTTGCAGAAAATAATGGGATAAACTCCCCAAATACAGGTGTGCCAAGCTTGTAGTATCATACCCAAGAAGACTCGAGGCTGTAATCGCTGCCAAAGGTGCTTCAACAAAGTACTAAGTAAAGGGTCTGAATACTTATGTAAATGTGATATTTACCTTTTAATACATTTGCAAAAATTCACAAAAAACAGTTTTTGCTTTGTCATTATGGGGTATTGTGTTTAGATTGATGAGGGGGGAAAAAAACAATTTAAGCCATTTTAGAACAAGGCTGTAACTTAACAAAATGTGGAAAAAGTCAAGGGGTCTGAATTATTTCCGAATGCACTGTGTCTACAATACAAAATCAATAATACTGAAAAATAACAGTATTCAAATCTAAGTGTGTCTGTTAGCATTTGTTTGTGAATGTGTGTGTGTGTGCCTGTGTGTGTGTCTCTTTACAGTCAGTGCTGTTCCGTAAGGTGTAGTTTTATCGGTTTGTTAAATCTGATTTTACTCCTTGACTGAGTGTCCATCCCTATAAGTATGCTAAAAGTATGTTGTTAATTTGTTTCCTGTGAAATAAAATTGTATCTGCTCAATCACAATTTTTCAAGTTTACTAAGGGTTGGTAGCAGACTGATTGGTCGTTTGTTTTGAACCATCAACGGATGCTTTGCTATTCTTGGGTAGCGGAATGATTTTTGCTTCCCTCCAGGCCTGAGGGCACACACTTTCCTGTAGCTTAGATTAAAGAGATGGAAAATAGTTAGTAGAGCTAATTAGAGATAAAGAGGAGACAGAGAATCAGAGAGTAGAGAGGAGATACAATAGTTAGTAGAGATAGTTAGAGATAAAGAGGAGATAGAGAATCAGAGAGTAGAGAGTAGATGCAATAGGTAGTAGAGATAGTTAGAGATAAAGAGGAGATAGAGAATCAGAGAGTAGAGAGTAGATACAATAGTTAGTAGAGATAGTTAGAGATAAAGAGGAGATAGAGAATCAGAGAGTAGAGAGTAGATACAATAGGTAGTAGAGATAGTTAGAGATAAAGAGGAGATAGAGAATCAGAGAGTAGAGAGGAGATACAATAGGTAGTAGAGCTAATTAGAGATAAAGAGGAGATAGAGAATCAGAGAGTAGAGAATAGATACAATAGATAGTAGAGATAGTTAGAGATAAAGAGGAGATAGAGAATCAGAGAGTAGAGAGGAGATACAATAGGTAGTAGAGGTAGTTAGAGATAAAGCATCGTAGAAATTCTAATCAAAGGGAAGAGAGAGACTGTAGATTCTTTCAACAAACACTTCATTATAAGATTTGCAAACATGGAGTGTTTAACTATGCATCTCAACAGTTGTGCAGTTAAGGCCCAATGAACAAAGTTGTCTCTCTCCTCTTACAGAAAAAGTACAACCTATTATGTCTATGTGGCAGTTTAGCAGATGGAATCAATCGGTGGGTAACTATCTGCCGACACCGGGTATAGTCTGAATGATTAGATTGTGATTCTGCTAATCATGCTATTCTCTTTTCTCATCAGCATGTTTGTAACAGGATGTGTCACATACTGTGGTTTCAACCAGTCTTATGACTAGAACAGACAAGGACGGTTTGTATCAGTAGAGAAACACAGAAGAGACAGTTCTCAAAGGTTAATACAGAATAGACAGAGCCTAGTTTGTAATTTTCCACCACAGTGCATACAGTAATTACTAGAAATAGTGAGAGATAAAGGTGTGTGTGTGTGTGTGTGAGCAGTTCTTGTTTTTTGCGTTATAAATGGCACCCCATTCCCTTATTAATGGTACCCTGTTTACTTTATAGTACACTATATTTGACCAGGGCACATGAGGAAAAATTAGTGAACTATGTAGGAAATAGGGTACCATTTGAGACGTACACACCTGTGTTTCCTGTTTCATCAAATGCATTGTTGACACTGTCACTCTGTTCTCATCGACAGTAAAGCAGGGTTGAAGTTCGTCAGTCAAACATAGACTCTGAGAACAGCAAGGTTAACTTCTGTTACCAGAAAGGTAAGACTCTGTATTTTCTAAATCTCTCCATTCATATGCACCTCACTAAAGTTAAGTTATGAGTTATAGTAGAATGTCAAGTATGCTATATAATTGAAACATTAAGTTGCTATTTTATTCTTTATAAAAAGTTATAGTTTATAAATTTACATTATTTTTATTAGAATGTTCAAAGGAATTCAGAACTAATAAATTCCCCCAAAATAGCTGTTAGATACAACAGGTAGTATTTTTATTTTTTCTGGATCCACATTAGTTCCTGCCAATGCAGCAGCTACTCTTTCCTGGGTCCAATCATGATTACGCAATTACATACAATAAAACAGTGCATAACAGAATACATTATTACACACTACTCTACCACAATATATTTACAATACAACACATTATTACACACTACTCTACCACAACATATCTACAATACAACACATTATTACACACTACTCTACCACAACATATCTACAATACAACACATTATTACACACTACTCTACCACAACATATCTACAATACAACACATTATTACACACTACTCTACCAGAGTGGTGAAAAAGTACCCAATTATCATGCTTGAGTAAAAGTAAAGATACGTTAATAGAAAATGACTCAAGTAAAAATGAAAGTCACCCAGTAAAATACTACTTGAGTAAATGTCTAAAAGTATTTGGTTTTAAATGTACTTAAGTATCAAAACTAAAAGTAAAAGTTTAAATCATTTCAAATTCCTTATATTAGGCAAACCAGATGGCACAATTTTCTTCTTTTTTAAATTGAAGGATAGCCAGGGGCACACTCCAACAAACAGACATAATTTAAAAATGAATCATTTGTGTTTAGTGAGTCTGCCAGAACATAGCCATTAAGGATGACCAGGGATGTTTCCTTGATAGGGGTGTGAATTGGACCATTTTCCTGTCCTGCTAAGCATTCAAAATGTAACAAGTACTTTTGTTTGTCAGGGAAAATGTATGGATTAAAAAAGTACATTATTTTCTTTAGGAATGTAGTGAAGTAAAAGTAAAAGTTGTCAAAAATAAAATAAAATAAAAGTAAAAACAAATTCCAAAAATAACTACTTAAGTAGCACTATAAAGTATTTTTATTTAAGTACTTTACACCACTGCTCTACCACAACATATCTACAATAAAACACATTATTACACACTACTCTACCACAACATATCTACAATAAAACATATTATTGCACACTACTCTACCACAACATATCTACAATACAACACATTATTACACACTACTCTACCACAACATATCTACAATAAAACACATTATTACACACTACTCTACCACAACATATCTACAATACAACACATTATTACACACTACTCTACCACAACATATCTACAATACAACACATTATTACACACTACTCTACCACAACATATCTACAATACAACACATTATTACACACTACTCTACCATAACATATCTACAATACAACACATTATAAACACTACTCTACCACAACATATCTACAATACAAAATGAATAATACAGAAAAATAACATTATTAAAATCTAAGTGTGTGTAGAGTACGTGTGTTAGCATTTGTGTGTGTGTATGTATGTTTGTGTGTGTTTGTGCCTGATTGTCTCGTTACAGTCCATGCTGTTCCATAAGGTGTAGTTTTATCTGGTTTTTAGATCTGATTTTACTACTTGACTGAGTTACATGATATGAACAAGATTTCCATGTAATCATCGCTCTATGAAGTACTGTGTGTTTCCCGTAGTCTGTTCTGGACTTGGGTATTGTGAAGAGACCTCTGGTGGCATGTCTTGTGGGGTATGTATGGGAGTCTGAGCTGTGAACTAGTAGCTTAACCAGACAGCTCTGTGATTTCAACATGTCAATAACTCTCACAAAGACAAGCAATGATGCAGTTAATCTCTCCTCTACTTTGAGCTAGGAGAGATTGGCACTACAAAATATGGCACAAGACCATATGACTGGACATTAGTCCAGGTGCGATAAAACTAGGGACTGTATGACTTGTTTTCTTCATAGCGCTGTCAGGAAAGCAGAGCATTGATTTATTACAGACAGACCTATCCCCATCTTAGCTACCATTGCATCAATGTGTTTTGACCATGGAAATTTACAATCCAGGGTTACACCGAGCAGTTTAGTCTCAACTTTCTCAATTTCCACATTATTCTTCACAGGATTTAGTTGAGGTTTAAGATTTAGTTGACGTTTAGTGAATGGTTTGTCCCAAATAGAATGCTTTTTTTCGTTTTTGAAGATATTTAGTACTATCTGATTACTTGCCACCCATTCTAAAACTGACTGCAGCTCTTTGTTAAGCGTTGCAGTGATTTCACTTGCTGTGGTAGCTGACGTGTATAATGTTGAGTCATCGCCATACATAGATACACAGGCTTTACTCAACGCTTGTGGCAGGTCATTAATAAAGATTGAAAAAATAATGGGCCTAAACAACTGCCCTGGGAAATGTCCGACTTTACCTGGATTATGTTGGAGAGGCTTCCATTAAAGAACACCCTCTGTGTTCTGTTACAGGTAACTCTTATCCACAATATAGCAAGGGGTTTAAAGCCATAACACATACATTATTTCAGCAGCAGATTATGATTGATAATATCAAAAGCTGCACGGAAGTCTAACAAAACAACTTCCGCTTCCCTCAAGGCCTGAGGGCACACACTTTCCTGTAGCTTAAATTAAAGAGTTGGCAAATAGTTAGTAGAGCTAGTTAGAGATAAAGAGGATATTGTGATGAGTACTGATATACTAAGAGGCAGGATGCAGACGCAGGAATTAACAAGGTCAAGGTTTACTTAAACAATGACAAAATGAAATAACAAAGCTAGAGTACACGACACGAAGCTAAACAATCACACATCATCATACAGAGCAGTCCAGGGCTAAGTAGGGGTGGTGATGAGATGAGGTGCAGGTGCACTGGAGGTGATTAGGGTGCGTTGGGTTTCCATTCCGGTGTTGCCGAGGTGGTGCACTCAGACCGGTGGCTCAGTAGACTGGCGAATCAGAGCGCCGGAGGGGAGCAACGGGAGGCGGTTGGAGCCCCCCCCGGATGCGCGGCTCCAACCGCTGGACGTTGCCGGCCAGGAGGACGACCCCGAGGACGAGGAGCGGGCTGGTCAGGGCAGCGACAGTGGAAGTCCCGAATTACGTTGGGGTCCAGAACCTCCCCAGCCGGAACCCAGCTCCTCTCCTCAGGACCATACACCTCCCAGTCCACCAGATAACGGAGCCGTCCCCCACGGAACCTGGAGTCCAGCAGGTCCCTCACCGCATATGCTGGACTCCCGTCAATGTCCAGGGGCAGACGAGGCATACCCCGTGGGATGGCATCCGCCAGAGGACCAGGAACCACAAGCCTAGGAGAGACACATGAAAAGTGGGTGAGACACGGTAGTGAGGGGGAATGAGCAGCCGGTATCATAACTCATTTATCCGCCGGAGGACCTTAAACGGCCCCACAAACCGGGGGCTCAGTTTCTTGCAGGGCAGGTGGAGAGGGAGGTTTTTTGTGAAGAGCCAGACACGATCCCCAGGCTGGAATACAGGGGCCTCACCGCGGTGGCAGTCGGCTTGGTCCTTCTGCCGACGAATGGCCCTCTGGAGATGGACATGGGTGGCGTCCCAGACCTGTCCAGCCCTGTGGAACCACTCGTCGACAGCGAGCGCATCGGTCTGGCTGGGTGTCCAAGGGGCCAGGGCCGGCTGGTACCCCAGGATGCACTGGAAGGGAGTGAGCCCCATGGAGGAGTGAACGAGGGATTTCTGGGTATATTCTTCCCAGGGAAGAAACCTCGCCCACTCACCCTGCCGGTCCTGACAGTGGCAACGAAGAAACCGCCCCAGCTCCTGGTTCATGCGCTCCACCTGCCCATTCGACTGAGGCCTATACCCGGAAGTGATGCTGGCCGTGGCCCCGATCTTCTCCAGGAAAGCCTTCAACACTTGGAAGGTGAATTGGGGTCCACGGTCCGAGACGATGTCCTCTGGAAGTCCATAATGCCGGAAGACCTGTTGGAACAGGACCTCAGCGACTTGGAGAGCAGAAGGAAGACCAGTTAGTGGCAAAAAATGGCATGATTTGGAAAACCGATCTACGACCACCATGACTGTGGTGAAGCCATCAGAACATGGAAGGTCGGTGACAAAGTCTATGGACAGGTGTGACCAAGGTCGCTGAGGCACTGGGAGAGGAAGTAGTTTGCCTGCCGGGGCATTCCGAGGTGTCTTCGTTTGGGCACATACGGAACAGGAGTTGACATAGTGGGAGACATTAGAAGCCAAGGTAGGCCACCAGTATTTTTGGGCTAGACAATGCAGGGTGCGCGTAATACCAGAGTGCCCTGTTGAAGGGTGGTGTGCGCCCAGAACAGCAGGCGGTCACGGACACTGGTGGGTACATACACGCGCCCCGAAGGGTCGTAGGCAGGCGCTGGGTCCTCCTGAGCCGCCAGGCGGATGTCTTCGTCCACATCCCAAATGACAGGTGCCTTCCTTCCTTTCTCCGGTGTGGTGCATCCTGGAGAGTGTGTCGGCCTTCACATTCTGGGATCCTGGTCGGTAGGACAGAATGAATTGGAAGTGAGTGAGAAATTGGGTCCACCTGGCTTGACGAGAGTTCATCCTTGTCGCTGCCCGTCTGTGCTCCAAATTCCGGTGGTCAGTAAGAATCCGGAATGGATGGACTGCGCCCTCCAGCCAGTGTCTCCATTCCTCCAGAGAGAAGACCACCGCAAACAGCTCCCTGTCTTTAACTCCATAGTTCCTCTCTGCGGGGGTAAGCTTTTTAGAGAAAAAGGCACAGGGATACCTTTTCTCTGGCTTACCGTGCCGCTGGGAGAGGACCGCACCCACGCCCTCCTCCAATGAGTCCACCTCCAGGATGAAAGGACGAGATGGATCTGGGTGTTTTAGGATGGGCACTGTGGTGAACCGCTCCTTCAGCCTCTTGAAGGCAGCGTCAGCCTCAGGGTTCCAGGCCAGCTTCTGAGGCCCACCCTTAAGGAGAAAGGTGAGCGGGCGGCTATAGAGCTGAAGGACATGATGAAACGCCAATAGAAATTAGCGAAGCCCAGGAAGCTCTGTAGGCCCTTGATGGTGGTGGGAACTGGCCATGACCTGACGGCGTCCGTCTTCACTCCTTCCATGAACACCCCCTGATGACTGATCCGGTATCCCAGGAACGAGATGGACTGTTGGTGGAAATCGCATTTCTCCTCCTTCACCAACAGGCTGTGTTCCCGGAGGCGGTGTAGGACAGCTCGGACATCCCTGACGTGCTCCTCGAACGTAGCCAAGTAGATCAGGATATCGTCGATGTACACCACCACCTGTCTACTCAGCATGTCCCGGAACACGTCATTGACGAAGGACTGGAACACAGAAGGTGCATTTGCGAAGCCGTAGGGCATGACGCAGTATTCATAGTGGCCTGAGGTAGTGCTGAATGCCGTCTTCCACTCGTCTCCTTCCCAGAATCGGATCAGGTTGTAGGCACTCCTCAGGTCCAATTTGGTAAAGTACTGGGCCCCTCGTAGCTGCTCGATGGCCGACGGAACCAGAGGGAGGGGGTACCGGTACTTGTTGGTGACTGCGTTCAGCCCCCTGTAGTCAATGCATGGTCTCAGTCCTCCGTCCTTTTTGGCCACGAAGAAGAAGCTGGCGGAGGCAGGAGAGGTAGAGCGTCTGATGAACCCCTGTTTCAGGCTCTCCGCCACATACTGCTCCATGGCCTCAGTCACCGCCATGGAAAGGGAGTAAATGCGACTCTTCGTGGGATGTTGTCCCTCCAGTAGGTCAATGGCACAGTCCCAGGGCCTATGAGGAGGGAGACACATAGCCTTTACTGAAGAGAAGACATCGGAGAGATCTGCGTACTCACGTGGAATGTTGGGCTGGAGGGCGGACTCCGGACTCTCCACTGACGTGGAACAACAAACCACCGGCAGGGTCTTCCGGCATGAGGTAGACCAGGCTGTGATCCTCTTGGTGCTCCAATTGATGGTGGGGTTGTGTAGTCTGAGCCAGGGCAATCCCAAGACGATCTGGTGAAGGGGTGATGTGACGATGTGGAATGACAGCTCCTCGTGGTGCTCCGGTAGTGTGGGAATGATGATGGGGAGAGTGATGTGCGTAATGGTGCCTGATCCAAGGGGTTTATTGTCCAGTGAGGTGACGAGTAGCGGAGATGGCAGTGGCACGGTGTGCAACCCCCATTCAGAGACCAGCTCCCTATCTATAAGGTTCCCCGCTGATCTGGAATCTATCATAGCAGTAGAAATGGAAGAGAAGGAATAACCAGACACCGTTATGGGAACTAAAAACAATGGTTTTGTGATAGGAGCTGACGTAACACTCACGGAGCGGCGATGGGAGTCATACCGCCTAGATAGGGAGCCGCCAGGAGATCTGTGGTCCGTGTTGGTGTAGGGCATAGGTCACTAACAGGCGGACCGCGGTCCGGATCCGGACCCAGAAGCCGTCCCATACGGACCCGGACCAAAACAAAAGATTATGAATTAAAACCTGACGGGGCGCTTCTATTTTAATATGCACAGCTTTTGTAGTCTTTACGGTACTCGTTTTGTGAATGAGGAAACTCACCGACCAATTGCATGTGAGTTAAGCGATCCCACGTGATACCACTCAGCCAATGAAGTCTTTGCATTCCTGGCGGTAAACATTGGGACTCTACAGTGCAGACAGATGAGAGTTTTAGAGGCAAGTTACCAAGGAAAAGAAAGTCGGATTAAAAAGATAGCGATATATGTAGAAAACAAAGGGAGCGAAAACAGACGAATGAGACGGAGAAAGGGAACGAAACAGACGAGTGAGAAACAGACGAATGAGACGGAGAAAGGGAGAGATACAGACGAGTGTGCCGGAGAAAGCTGAGGAAAATACGAGTGAGACAGAGAAAGTTGAGGAAAATATGAGTGAGACGGAGAAAGGGAGCGAAACAGACGAGTGAGGCAGAAAAAGGGTAACAGTTAGAGAAAATAAGGAACAAATGGCACTCTCCAAAAAAAGAAAAGTGGACAATGAAAACAGAGCATTTAATCCAGAATGGACAGACTCATTTCTGTTCATACTTCCCAATGGGAGCACTAAACCAGTGTGTCTCATATGTGCAGAAACCGTGGCACTTATTAAAAGTGGCAATGTGAAACGCCATTATGAGACAAAACATAAGGTTTTGAACAAACGTACCCACTCAAATCTGAATTGAGATCACAGAAAGTAAGTAGTCTCAGAGCCCAATATGACCAGTCCACCCAGGATCCTGAGCAACACATTCACTGCCCAACAACGTGCTCTTGAGTGTTCCCTCAGAGTTTCTTGGATTTTGGGTAAACACAAAAGCCATTTACAGATGGAGGGGTTGTCAAAGAATGCATGAGTGCAGTAGCTGAAACACTACTTGAGGGAAAACAAAAAAATGAGCTTTGTGATAAAATAAAGCAAATTCCCATGTCAGCATCATCTGCCACAAAGAAAAGTGAAATATTAACTCAGGATGTGCTAACCCAGCTAGATGAAGCCATGCATAAGGCACCATGTGTAGGCTTAGCTGTGGATGAGTCCACTGACATATGTGACAATGCTCAGCTGTTAGTGTTTGCCAGGTTTTTCAACACAGCCCAGAAAACATTCTGTGAAGACATGTTAGGTGTCACTCCCCTTCAGACCAGTACAAGAGGAGAGGATATCTACCTGGCCATTAAGGAGATGTTAACAAAAAGAGGAATAGAGCCAAAACAAGTGGTTTCAATAACCACAGATGGAGCCCCCTTCTATGATAGGGAAAGAAAAAGGAGCTGTAGCAAGACTGAAAGGGGACAATCCTGAGCTTTTATCTTACCATTGCATCATTCATCAATCTGTCCTCTGTGCCTCCCTGTCAGATGAGCATGCTGAGGTGATGAATACAATGATGAAAATGATAAATTTTCTCAGGGCATCCTCTTCCTACCAGCATCGCATGCTTAGGGAATTCCTCAGAGAAGTTGATGCCAATGCTGATGATCTTTTGCTGCACAACAATGTGAGATGGCTCAGCAAAGGCAGGGTGCTAGAGCGCTTTTGGTCCATCAGGAGGGAATTAGCATCTTTTTGGCAGAGCTAAGCAGTCAGAAGGCAACACAGTTTTCTCTCTTTTTAGAAAATGAGAAATGGATGGATAATGTGGCCTTTTTGGTTGACATCACGTCACATCTGAATGAACTGAATTTGAGGCTACAGGGCAAGGACAATTCAATTTGTGAACTGATGACAGCTGTTCGCTCCTTTCAGAGGAAACTTGAAGTGTTCAAGGAAGACCTGCAGGGAGACTGTGTACACTTCCCAGCAGTGCAGGAACAGGTTCAGGGACAGAGAGATTTGTCTTCTTTTGTTGATTTTATTGATAAGCTGATTGTAAACTTCAGCAACCGTTTTGACAGCTTCAGCTTTGGAGAGCAGCTCACCATGTTCATTCAGAACCCATTTCTGATCACAGATGTCAGGGGGTTCTCAAAGGAAGTCACACAGCACTTTAAATGGGTAAATGCTGGGTCTCTCCAGATGCAATTGGTTGATCTCCAAGCAGATGTGGCCCTGAAAGAGCAGTTTGTAAGAACTGACCCTTCCACTTTCTGGTTCCAAATGGTCCCTGAGACTGCTTTCCCGGGTCTGAGGAAAGTAGCCCTATACATCTTGACCATGTTTGGCTCCACATACAACTGCGAGGCAGCTTTCTCCACAATGAACATAATTAAAACTAAATATCGTTCCAGGCTCACCAATGAGCAACTTCACATGTGTATGAGAATGGCCCTGACTCCATTCAAGCCCAGGTTTAAAATTCTGGCAAGACAGGCTAAAGCTCAATTCTCTCACTGAGCAAAAACATGGTGGAGTGGGATATGAGGGGAAGAAAGTGATACTCTAAAACTGTTCAATTGTTAAGATCTGTTGAGATTTATTATTTGTAAAATTGGTTGAGACTGTTGAGTCAAGATGTGAAACAGAAAAGGGGAAATTCAAACTTTTCCTCCCTTTATATTATTTTTCTGAAGTTAAGCACTTTTTTGAAAATGCACAATTTTCACATTTTATTTATTTTCTCTTATTTTGACATGCAGCCCTAGTTTTATTTAGTTAATTAATGAGAGCACATTGTACATATCTACAGTCATACATATATGTTCAGTAGGGCTGCCCCTCTTAGTCGATTAGTCGACTAATCGGTCGTTGGTCTTAGTCGACTAAGATTTCTTTAGTCGATAAGTCCTTTTTTATGCTTATTCATGCTTAATTACTCATTTCCAAGTAACTTATGAGAACATTTCTGGTGAACACGAGATTTAAAGTGGTGCTTTTGCAGGATTAATTTCGGAGAAACTCAGTTTTACAGATGGTTAATTAACTACATTTATATTGCGCTTTTCTAGTCTTGCACAGCTCTGTCGATTAAATCAACTAATCGATTAGTCGACAAACTCATATAAGTGTTAGTCGACTAAGAATTTCTTTAGTCGAGGACAACCCTAATGTTCAGTTCTATGTTTCGTGATAATAAATATTGTCAACAAGTTTTTGAACTGTACTGAATTAATTTGATTAGACGGTCAGTTATTGATTACATTCAGAACTACTAGGCTACTTAAATATATATACCACTAAATTGTTAGACATTATGATCTTCTGGACGTTTGCTTCAAAACATTTTCTCTAACTGGACCTTTTTTACATTTTGTTGAATACCCCTGGTGTAGGGGGTGCTGCCCACCTCCATGGGTGAGGACTCGGAAGCAGGGCGGCTTCCATAGCTCTGATGAGGTGAGTGTCGAGGCTCCGGGAGGTGTTGGGAACGCCGTCTCTCTCTCAACATGTCATCAAGACGGATGGACGTGGTGATGAGGGTATCAAGGTCCATCTCGTCGTCCTGACATGCGAGTTCCGTCTTGATGTCCTCCCGTAAGCCTCTCCTGAAGGCCGTGCGCAGAGCACGTGTCACGGTTTACTAAGCCAGAACCCAGAAGCAGACCAGGACAAGGTGAGTTGAAACGAAGGTGAGTATTTATTTAACAGATTCCAAAAAACGATGTAGAATAATCCAGGGGACAGAGCGGACGGCGGAGATGAGTTGGTGGAGGTGCAGAGGTAGATCCAAGAATGGCTCGGCAGCCGCCGACAACCAGGCAGGGGTTGGGTGAAGGTTCCGGGAGATTGACTGCAGATAGAAACAAAACGGAGGTAAGTACACGGCAAGCCAACAAGGTGCAAAACAACAAAACTAACGCTAGAAACTCCAAGACTGATACACTGACAAACATACTGTTCATGGCTAACGATCCGGCAGGGAATGGATGTTAGGCCAGAGCCTAAGAAGGGTGATGATCAGGACCAGGTGTGCAGATTGCTGATGGGATGCAGGTGCGGAAATCAAGAGAGCTCCCCGGAGCGTTCCAGAACCCTCGGGAAACTGGAGATCCCGAGCAGAAAAACTAGTCCACAGACAGGACCCGACTCAGACTGCCGGGATCGTTACAGCACGCTCATTCCAGCCGGAAGATGCCGCCACCGTGCGAAAGCTCAGAGTGTACTCGGACGCGGGCCCGTCTCTCTGTTGTAGATGGAGGAGACGCTCACCCCGTCCTTTCCCCCCGTGGGATGATCAAACACCGCCCTGAACCGAGCGATGAAGGTGGGGTAGGGCCACTGCCTCCTCTCCTTCCCAGACTGCTGTGGCCCAATCCAGGGCCTTTCCTTTAAGTAGCGAAATCACCAGCGCTATCCTGGCTTGGTCAGATGGATATGCCCCAGGCTGACGCGCCAGATAAAGTGAAACCTGTAGCTGGAAGCCGCTACATTTAGTAGTTTTACCGTTATAGCGCTCCGGTTGTCACGAATTCCGCCGAGACTGCTCCTCCTCCTTGTTCGGGCAGGCTTCGGCGTTCGTCGTCCCCGGACTACTAGCTACTACCGCTTGATGTTCTCTATGTTTGTTTGGTTTGGTCTTGTTGGTGCACCTGTTTCGTCTTATGTATTGATGATGTCACCTATAAGTTTCCTTTGGTTATGTTTGCAGTTGTGTGTTGTTGTCCGCCTGTCCGGTGGTGCATTATATTGTTGTTAGTGTTTTTACGCACTGTTTGCGTAATCGCTCGCCTCCTGTATTTGAGGCCTGTTATTTTGTATTGTCTTTGTTGACAAGTAAAGTCGTTTTGACTAAGCTTCTGTGTCCTGCGCCTGACTCCAACACCGCATCCACATCACCTTGTGACAGAACAACACACCCTACCATGGAGTCAGCAGGAGCAGCGGCGTCGACCGAGTCGCTGGAGGATCGGGTCAGCTGCCAGGACGCCAGGATCCAGCAACTCGGCTCCGCCATGCAGGAGGTGATGAACAACCTGCGCCGATGGGAAAGGGGAGGCGTCCCCACACCTCCTCCTACATTACCACCACCATCGGTCAGCCCCACCAGACCAGCTCCGGAATCCAGTGGGATTCGGCTCTCGCTCCCGAGGGCGTATGATGGCACCGCAGCCGGGTGTCAGGGGTTCCTCCTTCAGGTGGAACTCTACCTGGCCACCATACACCCGGCGCCCCTGGGGATACGAGAGCGTTTCCGCCCTCATCTCCTGTCTCTCCGGCAAGACGTTGGAGTGGGCCAACGCCGAATGGAGGGGAATAGACGCCGCCACCATCAGCTAGGCGGAGTTCTGTTCCACCTCCGACAGGGGAAGAGGAGCGCACAGGAGTTCGCCCTGGATTTCCGGACTCTAGCGGCGGATGCGGGGTGGAATGAGAGGGCCCTCATCGACCACTATCGGTGTAGCCTGCGTGAGGACGTTCGTCGAGAGCTGGCCTGCAGGGACACCAATCTGTCCTTCGACCAGCTGGTGGACATGTCCATCCGTCTGGATACCCGCGGACGTCCCTAGTTGGGGCCGTCCATTCCATCCCCCAGCACCTCCGAGCCGAGCCCTATGGAGCTCGGGGGTGCTGGCGCTAGAGAGAGGAGGAGAGAGAACCCGAGGGGGGCTGTCCCCTGCACCAACTGTGGCCATGGAGGACACACTGCGGCTCGGTGCTGGGGAGGGTTTCCAGGGAATCGGGGCAACAGGTCGCGCACTGGGGAGTCATTTCAGGTGAGTAGGCGCCCCACTCACCCAGAGCTCTCTGTTGTTCACTTGTGTATACCAGTGGTATTTCCTCAGGTTGCATCTCATTCCCAGCATAAGGCGCTAGTCGATTCAGGCGCAGCTGAGAATTTTATTGATCTGAAATGTTGTACTAAGTTAGGGATTCCCCTCCTGCCCGTTGATGCACCCTTCCCTGTCCATGCCCTAGATAGCCGCCCATTGGGATCTGGGTTGATTAGGGAGGTCACAGCGCCACTAAAGATGAAGACGCAGGGGGGTCATGAGGAGATCATTCAGTTTTACCTGATTGACTCTCCTGCGTATCCCGTGGTGCTGGGGCTTCCGTGGTTAATCACCCATGACCCCACCATTTCGTGGCAACAGAGGGCTCTCAAGGAATGGTCTGACCAGTGTGTTGGGCGATGTTTAGGTGTTTCCGTTGGGGCGACCACGGTGGAGAGTCCGAACCAAGTGCCCGCAATGCACATTCCCCCTGAGTATGAGGATTTGGCACTCGTGTTCAGCAAGAAGAGGGCGACGCGATTGCCACCTCATAGACAGGGAGATTGTGCGATAAACCTCCAGACAGGTGCGGCACTCCCGCGGAGCCATGTGTATCCTCTGTCTCAAGAGGAGACGGCGGCTATGGAGACATACATAGCTGAGTCCCTGAGACAAGGATACATACAGTCCTCCACTTCCCCTGCGTCCTCGAGTTTCTTTTTTGTGAAGAAGAAGGATGGAGGGTTGCGCCCGTGTATTGATTACCATAGTCTCAATCAGATCACTGTTAAATATAGTTACCCTCTTCCTCTGATTGCGAGTATGACTGAATCATTACGCGGAGCGCGTTTCTTTACAAAACTGGATCTCAGGAGCGCCTATAACTTGGTGCACATTAGGGAGGGAGATGAATGGAAGATGGCATTTAGTACCACCTCAGGTCATTATGAGTATCTCGTCATGCCATACGGGTTAATGAATGCTCCTTCAGTCTTCCAATCATTTGTAGATGAGATCTTCCGGGACCTGCATGGGCAGGGTGTGGTAGTGTACATTGACGACATCTTAGTGTACTCTTCTACACGAGCCGAGCATGTAGCCCTGGTGCGCCGAGTGTTGGGTAGGCTGTTGGAGCATGACTTGTATGTCAAGGCATAGAAATGTCTGTTTTTCCAGGAGTCCATCTCCTTCTTGGGTCATCGGTTGTCCTGGTCAGGGGTGAAGATGGAGATTGACCGGGTGTCAGCCGTGCGTAACTGGCAAACCCTAACCACTGTTAAAGAGGTGCAGCAGTTTTGGGGTTTTGCCAATTACTACCGGAGGTTTATCCGGGTTTTGGACAGGTAGCCGCTCCCATTACTTCCCTGCTGAAGGGGGGCCCGGTGCGTTTGCAGTGGTCGGCTGAGGCGGACAGGGCGTTTGGTAAACTGAAGGACCTGTTCACTTTGGCTCCGGTGCTGGCGCACCCGGACCCCGCTTTAGCGTTCCAGGTAGAGGTGGACGCGTCAGAGGCCGGTATTGGGGCAGTACTGTCGCAACGCTCCGGCACGCCTCCTAAGCTCCGTCCCTGCGCTTTTTATTCGAAAAAACTCAGCCCGGCGGAACGTAATTATGACGTAGGTGACAGGGAGCTGCTAGCCGTGGTTCAAGCCCTAAAGGTGTGGAGGCATTGGCTTGAGGGGGCTCAACACCCTTTTCTCATTCTGACTGACCATCGTAACCTGGAGTACATCCGGGCAGCTAGGAGATTGAACCCTCGTCAGGCTAGGTGGAACATGTTTCTGACCCGGTTAGTTTTTAAGATCACTTATCCCAGGGTCCCAGAACGGTAAGGCAGAAGCCCTGTCCCGGCGGTATGACACAGGGAGAGAGGTCCATTGAGCCCACTCCCATACTGCCGGAGTCTTGTCTGGTGGCACGGTGGTATGGGAGGTCGATGGAAATTGAGCGGGCGTTACGCACCGACCCTACTCCCCCAGAGTGTCCAGTGGGTCGGACGTACGTGCCGCTCGAGGTCCGTGATCGACTCATTTATTGGGCTCATACGTCACCCTCCTCTGGACATCCAGGTATTGGCCGGACAGTGCACTGCCTTAGTGTTAAGTACTGGTGGCCAACATTGGCTAGGGACGTGAGGGTTTATGTCTCCTCCTGCTCGGTGTGCGCTCAGTGTAAGGCACCTAGACACCTGCCCAGGGGGAAGTTACAACACCTGCCCGTTCCACAACGGCCGTGGTCTCACCTCTCGGTGGACTTTGTCACGGACCTTCCCCCCTCTCAGGGGAATACCACTATTCTGGTCGTTGTGGATCGGTTCTCTAAGGCCTGTCGTCTCATCCCAATGCCGGGTCTCCCTACTGCCCTACAGACCGCTGAGGCTTTGTTCACCCACTTCTTCCGGCACTACGGGGTTCCCGAGGATATAGTGTCTGATCGGGGTCCCCAATTCACCTCTAGAGTCTGGAGGGCGTTCATGGAACGCTTGGGGGTCTCGGTTAGCCTTACCTCGGGGTTCCACCCTGAGAGTAATGGGCAGGTGGAGAGAGTGAACCAGGATGTGGGTAGGTTTCTGAGATCATATTGCCAGGGCCGGCAGGAGGAGTGGTCGGGGTATATCCCCTGGGCAGAGATGGCTCAGAACTCTCTTCGCCACTCCTCTACTAACCTGACCCCTTTCCATTGCGTGTTAGGGTATCAGCCGGTTCTGGCACCATGGCATCAGAGCCAGATCGAGGCTCCTGCGGTGGATGAGTGGTTTCGGCGCTCGGAGGAGACGTGGAACGCTGCACACGTACATCTACAGCGGGCCATCCGCAGGCAGAAGGCGAGCGCCAATCTCCACCGCAGTGAGGGTCCAGTATACGCACCTGGAGATCGGAGTCTGGCTCGACTCGAAACCTGCCCCTTCAGCCTGCCCTGCCGGAAGCTTGGCCGGCGGTTTGTGGGGGCCATTTAAAGTCCTGAGGAGATTGAACGAGGTGTGTTACAAGTTGCAACTGCCTAATGACTATCACAATAACCCCTCGTTCCATGTGTCTCTCCTCAGGCCGGTGGTAGCTGGTCCACTCCAGGACAGTGAGATAAGAGAGACCCCTCCGCCCCCACTGGACATCGAGGGGGCTCCGGCGTACTCAGTCCGGTCCATCGTGGATTCGAGACGTCGGATGGGGGGTCTACAATATCTCGTGGAGTGGGAGGGGTACGGTCCGGAGGAACGGTGCTGGGTGCCTAGGAGGGAGATTTTAGATCCATCCCTCCTGACTGAGTTCCACCGTAGTCATCCTATGCGCCCTGCTCCACGTCCTCCTGGCCGTCCCCCGAGGCGGGTCAGCGCGCGGCTGGAGCGCAGCGTCAAGGGGGGGTACTGTCACGAATTCCGCCGAGACTGCTCCCTCCTCCTTGTTCGGGCAGGCTTCGGCGTTCGTCGTCCCCAGAGTACTAGCTACTACCGCTTGATGTTCTCTATGTTTGTTTGGTTTGGTCTTGTTGGTGCACCTGTTTCGTCTTATGTATTGATTATGTCACCTATAAGTTTCCTTTGGTTTTGTTTGCAGTTGTGTGTTGTTGTCCGCCTGTCCGGTGGTGCATTATATTGTTCTCGAGTTGTTAGTGTTTTTACGCACTGTTTGCATAATCGCTCGCCTCCTGTATTTGAGGCCCGTTATTTTGTATTGTCTTTGTTGACAAGTAAAGTCGTTTTGACTAAGCTTCTGTGTCCTGCGCCTGACTCCAACACCGCATCCACATCACCTTGTGACACCGGTAGGGCGAGGGTTCCCGCAGAAGTGGGTGATAGCCCGGGAACAGGTGGATTGTGGGCACTCGCCGCTCCCTGAGGTGGAACCGGAGCGCTGGGCAGATTATGCAGAGTTTGGAGCACTTCCTGCATGGTGGCGTTCAACTGGGCAAGCTGCTGCTGGTCGAGGCACTGAGAAACTCCTGCTGCATCCATTTTCGTTTGGTGTGTGATTCTGTGACGCGTACTGAGTATACGAAGAGGCAGGACATAGACGCAGTAATAAACAAGGTCAAGGTTTACTTAAACAATGACAAAGAGAAATAACAAAGATAGAGTAAACAACACGAAGCTAAACAATCACACACAACATCACACAGAACAGTCCAGGGCTAAATAGGGGTGGTGATGAGATGATGAGGTGCAGGTGCGCTGGAGGTGATTAGGGTGCGTTGGGTTTCCATTCTGGTGTTGCCGAGGTGGTGCGCTCAGACCGGTGGCTCAGTAGACCGGTGAATCAGAGCGCCGGAGGTGAGCAACGGGAGGAGACGTGACAGAGATAGAGAATCAGAGAGTAGAGAGCAGATACAATAGATAGTAGAGATAGTTAGAGATGAAGAGGAGATAGAGAATCAGAGAGTAGAGAGTAGATACAATAGGTAGTAGAGATAGTTAGAGATAAAGAGGAGATAGAGAATCAGAGAGTAGATACAATAGATAGTAGAGATAGTTAGAGATAAAGAGGAGATAGAGAATCAGAGAGTAGAGAGTAGATACAATAGGTAGTAGAGATAGTTAGAGATAAAGAGGAGATAGAGAATCAGAGAGTAGAGAGGAGATACAATAGGTAGTAGAGATAGTTAGAGATACAGAGGAGATAGAGAATCAGAGAGTAGAGAGCAGATACAATAGGTAGTAGAGATAGTTAGAGATAAAGAGGAGATAGAGAATCAGAGAGTAGAGAGTAGATACAATAGTTAGTAGAGATAGTTAGAGATAAAGAGGAGATAGAGAATCAGAGAGTAGAGAGTAGATACAATAGTTAGTAGAGGTAGTTAGAGATAAAGGTGTGTGTGAGAAGTTCTTGTAAATGGCACCTTACTGACTTTGTAGTACACTATTTTTGACCAAGGCACGTAAGGAAAAAATGTGTGTACTATGTTGGAAATTGGGTGCAGTTTGAAATGTACACACCTATCAAATGCATTGTTGACACAGTCACTCTGTTCTCATTGACAGTAAAGCAGGGATGAAGTTTGTTATTCAAACATAGACTCTGAGAACAGCAAGGTTAACTTCTGTTAGCAGAAAGGTTAGTATCTTTATTTTCTAAATCACTCCATTCATATGCACCTCACTAAAGTTAAGTTATGATCTATAGTAGAATGTCAAGAGTTTTACATACAGTTGAAGTCGGAAGTTTACATACACTTAGGTTGTAGTCATTAAAACTTGTTTTTCAACCACTCCACAAATGTCTTGTTAACAAACTATAGATTTGGCAAGTCGGTTAGGACATCTACTTTGTGCATGACACAAGTAATTTTTCCAACAATTGTTTACAGACAGATTATTTCACTTATAATTCACTGTATCACAATTCCAGTGAGTCAGAAGTTTACATACACTAAGTTGACTGTGCCTTTAAACTGCTTGGAAAATTCCAGAAAATGATGTCATGGCTTTAGAAGCTTCTGATAGGCTAATTGACATCATTTGAGCCAATTGGAGGTGTACCTGTGGATGTATTTCAAGGCCTACCTTCAAACTCAGTGCCTCTTTGCTTGACATCATGGGAAAATCAAAAGAAATCAGCCAAGACCTCAGAAAAAAAATTGTAGACCTCCACATGTCTGGTTCATCCTTGGGAGCAATTTCCAAACACCTTGTTCATCTGTACAAACAATAGTACGCAAGTATAAACACCTTGGGACCACGCAGCCGTCATATCGCTCAGAAAGGAGACACGTTCTGTCTCCTAGAGATGAACGTACTTTGGTGCGAAAAGTGCAAATCAATCCCAGAACAACAGCAAAGGACCTTATGAAGATGCTGGAGGAAACAGGTTCAAAAGTATCTATATCCACAGTAAAACGAGTCCTATATCGACATAACCTGAAAGGCCGCTCAGCAAGGAAGAAGCCACTGCTCCAAAACCGCCATAGAAAAGCCAGACTACGGATTGCAACTGCACATGTGGACAAAGATCGTACTTTTTGGAGAAATGTCCTCTGGTCTGATGAAACAAAAATAGAACTGTTTGGCCAAAATGACCATCGTTATGTTTGGAGGAAAAAGGGGACCGCTTGCAAGCCGAAGAACACCATCCCAACCTTGAACCACAGGGGTGGCAGCATCATGCTGTGGGGGTGCTTTGCTGCAGGAGGGACTGGTGCACTTCACAATATAGATGGCATCATGAGGAAAGGAAATTATGTGGATATATTGAAGCAACATCTCAAGACATCAGTCAGGAAGTTAAAGCTTGGTCGCAAATGGGCCTTCCAAATGGAAGGCCATTTGGAAGACCCATTTGGAAGACTCCACAGGTACACCTCCAATTGACTCAAATGATGTCAATTAGCCTATCAGAAGCTTCTAAAGCCATGACATCATTTTCTGGAATTTTCAAAGCTGTTTAAAGGCACAGTCAACTTAGTGTATGTATACTTCTGACCCACTGGAATTGTGATACAGTGAATTATAAGTGAAATAATCTGTCTGTAAACAATTGTTGGAAAATTGACTTGTGTCATGCACAAAGTAGATGTCCTAACCGACTTGCCAAATCTATAGTTTGTTAACAAGAAATTTGTGGAGTGGTTGAAAAACGAGTTTTAATGACTCCAACCTAAGTGTATGTAAACTTGCGACTTCAACTGTATGTAAATGTGATATTTCCGTTGTTTTACATTTTTATTATAAGCAAATATTTCTAAAAACCTGTTTTAGAATTTTCATTGTGTGTAGATTGATGAGGAAAAACGGTAACTTAATCCATTTTAGAATAAGGCTGTAACGTAACAAAATGTGGACAATGGGAAGGGGTCTGAATTCTTTCTGAATATTTTTTATTTTATGTAAAATATATAGATGTATAAAATATTATATTTCTTGGAACTTTTGAGTCAAGGAAATGTTTCTGTTTTTTGTTCCATTGGTTGTGTGTGTTTGTGTTTGTGTGTGTGTGTGTTTGTGTGTCGTGTGTGTGTGTGTGTGTGTGTGTGTGTGTGTGTGTGTGTGTGTGTGTGTGTGTGTGTGTGTGTGTGTGTGTGTGTGTGTGTGTGTGTGTGTGTGTGTGTGTGTGTGTTAGTGTTTGTAGGAGCCGGTAGCTGCTTCTGAGAGGGAACAGAAGCCAGCAGGGACAAAGAGTGTCAATGTCAAACTCCCCAGCACCTCTTCTGGAATGTCAGTGGAGACTGAGTATATTAGTCAGATATTTAAACTATGTAGGCATTGGTGAGATTGAATATATGTGTCTACTGGTATGGTGCTGGAGAGATAATACACTTTAAAAGCAGTGGATTTCCCCGTTAACAACTCTATCAGAATGTATAACAGCTCGTTACCTGTTTAAGCCAGAAATCTGGGAGCCAGAAATCTTTCTGATTGAGAGGGGGTCAAATACTTATTTCCCTCATTAAAATGCAAATCAATTTATAACATTTTTGAAAAAAAAAAAAAAAAAAATTGACATGCGTTTTTCTGGATTTTTTTGTTGTTATTCTGTCTCTCACTGTTCAAATAAACCTACCATTAAAATTATAGACTGATCATGTCTTTGTCAGTGGACAAACGTACAAAATCAGCAGGGGATCAAATACTTTTTTCCCTCACTGTAGAACAGTGAAGTGACCACATCATGTGGTGGTGGTATAGGGGAAAAGAGCAGTGTGTGACTGTTTCCTGTGTTCAGGTTGACCCGGTCTGGAGAGAAGCGTCGCCATCTGGAGAGGCAGAGGGAGGAGCCTAGGGCACTGGTCATCAAGGTAAGACTAGTAGTCATATAAGAAGGGTGAACAAACCACATATAGAACACAGCCACGTAATAAACACACTGTAACGATCCCGGCAGTCTGAGTCGGGTCCTGTCTGTGGACTAGTTTTTATGTTCGTGATCTCCAGTTTCCCGAGGGTTCTGGAACGCTCCGGGGAGCTCTCTTGATTTCCGCACCTGCATCCCATCAGCAATCTGCACACCTGGTCCTGATCATCACCCTTCTTAGGCTCTGGCCTAACATCCATTCCCTGCCGGATCGTTAGCCATAAACAGTATGTTTTGCCAGCGTATCAGCCTCAGAGTACTAGCGTTAGTTTTGTTGTTTTTTGCATCTTGTTGACCTGCCTTGTACTTACCTCCGTTTGTTCTGTCTACAGTCATTCTCCCGGAACCTTCACCCAACCCCTGCCGTGCCATCAGTTCATCTGCTACTTCACCACCACCTACTCATCTCCGCCACCCGCTCCGTCTACTGGACTATTCTGCATCTTTTCCCTGTAAATAAACACTCTCATTCGTTCAACTCACCTTGTCCTGGTCTGCTTCTGGGTTCGGTCTTAGAGAACCGTGACACACACACTGAGTGTTAGTGAGAGTGTGAGCAGTGTTCGAATTACACATTTGGGGTGTCTCTGTATTGAGTAAAAAAATGTATGGGCCTAATAATAAAGACTTAATTTAAACGTTCAATGTTAATTACATTTTTACATGGCATGAACACAACCAGTCATGATATTTTCATCTGATTGTCAAACAAATCACTTCAAAAAGTAGCCAAGTTTGTCCACTCCAAAATTATTCCAGCATCCAAACTGCATGTACCTTCTGCTCCCCCATATGGCCATGTCCACCCACCCACCTCAACGGACTTCTAATCTGCCCCCCACCTCAATAGTAATTCAATCACTGTTACAGTTGTAAATTTGTATACTGAAAAAAACAAACGCAACATGCAAGAATTTCAAAGATTTTACTGAGTTACAGTTCATATGAGGAAATCAGTCAATTGAAATCAATTTATTAGGCCCTAGTCTATGGATTTCAGATGGCTGGGAATACAGATACAGTGGCTTGCGAAAGTATTCACCCCCCTTGGCATTTTTCCTATTTTGTTGCCTTAAAACCTGGAATTAAAATTACTTTTTTGGGGGTTTGTATCATTTGATTTACACAACATGCCTACCACTTTGAAGATGCAAGATATTTTTTCTTTTGAAACAAACAAGAAATAAGACAAAAAATAACAGAAAACTTGAGCGTGCATAACTATTCACCCCTCCAAAGTCAATACTTTGTAGAGCCACCTTTTGCAGCAATTACAGCTGCAAGTGTCTTGGGGTATATCTCTATAAGCTTGGCACATCCAGCCACTGGGATTTTTTTCCCATTCTTAAAGGCAAAACTGCTCCAGCTCCTTCAAGTTGGATGGGTTCTGCTGGGGTACAGCAATCTTTAAGTCATACTACATATTCTCAACTGGATTGAGGTCTGGGCTTTGACTAGGCCATTCCCAGACATTTAAAGGTTTCCCCTTAAACCACTCGAGTGTTGCTTTAGCAGTATGCTTAGGGTCATTGTCCAGCTGGAAGGTGAACCTCCGTCCCAGTCTCAAATCTCTGGAAGACTGAAACAGGTTTTCCTCAAGAATGTCCCTGTATTTAGCGCCATCCATCATTCCTTCAATTCTGACCAGTTTCCCAGTCCCTGCCAATGATAAACATCCCCACAGCATGATGCTGCCACCACCATGCTTCACTGTGGGGATGGTGTTCTCGGGGTGATGGGAGGTGTTGTTTTCCTTGATGGCCAAAAGCTCAATTTTAGTCTCATCTGACCAGAGTACCTTCTTCCATATGTTTGGGGAGTCTCCCACATGGCTTTTGGCGAACACCAAATGTGTTAGCTTATTTTTTTCTTTAAGCAATGGCTTTTTTCTGACCACTCTTCTATAAAGCCCAGCTCTGTGGAGTA